>NC_079914.1:13181610-13273255 GCF_024868665.1 Triplophysa rosa
GCAGGAATAAAACTCACCTTCTCTCAGCTCTGGACGTTTTTCCCAAGGAGCCCAGCCTGTTTTAACAATATAAACATATGTTTGTCTTCTTGTCAAGTAAAAAATATCTAAACATCCTTAAACAAGACCAGTTCGCTTGAGAAGCATAATTGTGAAAAGATTTCTTGGATTTTAGGGGAAGAGAAAAAATAAGGAATTGAGCAACTCACTCCGGACAGTGACGCTGAATTTCCATTCTGAGTCCTCTGTTACGCCACGGGTGATTCTTAGTGTGTAAAGTCCCGAGTCTGTGGTTCTGCTGTTTGTGAGGGCGAGAGATCCCGTCTGATGGTCCAGCTCCAGTCTGCCTCTGAATCTGTCATCTTTATCAACAGCACTAACAACAGGTTTTATTCCAATGAGTTCAGCTATAGAACTGTATTTAAACTCCCACTTGATCATGTCCGGCTTCTGGGTGAAAACATCCCCAGTGTGAAGAGTGAAAGAATCTCCCTCCATCACTGACACCTCCTTAATTTTCTCTGTCAGAAACAGAAATGTTGACATTAAAGTGATCGTTTATTTAAAAACGAAACAATTATCAATTATTTAGAAATGTTGGTAACTGAACGACGGCTGGTACCCATTTACTTCTATTGTATAGACACAAAACAAATGCAAGTAAATGCGTACCACCCGTCGTTCAGTTACCAACATTTTTTAAATATCTTCGTTTATGTTCTGCAGCGGAGAGAAAGTCACACAGGTTTGACAAGAGGGTGAGTAAATGATGACAGATTTTTCATTTTTGGAATGAACTATCACTTTAACATATTAAGCAAGTGAGTGTGTAGAGACTATGTTTTAACAATTAAACTTGATTGTATTGTACAGTGATCTCAAAGACCTCGGCTTACTCACCACAGACTCTAACAGTGAATTTCCTTTCTGATTTCTCTCTGCCGCCGATCTGTAGTTGATAAAGTCCAGAATCTTCAGTTCTGCTGTTTCTGACGGTCAGAGATCCAGTTTGAGGGTCCACATGAACTCTGTATCTGAATCTCTCTTCAACACAAACAGATGCCTGACTTCCATTGACTGTAGCTATATGTTTGTCTCCTAACCTCCATGTCATGACACTGTCTCTTAGTTCAGTGTGACCAGAGCTTAAAGTGAAAGAATCTCCTTCATTCACAGACAGTTTATCTGTCAAACACACAAAACCAACAGAAAAGTGTGAAGATTATTATTACAACATAATGCTCATGTACAAGTTTCTCTATTTTCACAGTGTTATTATATTGAACATGTTCTTACCACTGGCAGAAACATTGATTATCTGGGCTGATGGGAGATCTTGAAGTCTCATCTTTACTTTGTAGAGTCCAGCGAGCTCAGTTTTGGTGTCTTTGATGGTGAGAGATCCATTCTGAGGGTTCAGCTTCAGTTTGCCTCTGAATCTCGCATCCATATTTTCAACAGTTTGATTTTGTTTGATTTTAGCTATTGATGCGCCTTCATACATCCACGTTATCTCATCATCTTTCTGTATTTCTTTAACACCGGTGTCTAGAATGACAGAATCTTCCGGCTTTATTAACACTGACTTATCAACGAATACATCTGGAGAACAAAACAGAACAAATACACAAAGATTCAACTTAAACATTAAACATTCAGTATACCGATTCAGCTGGGATCATTGAGACGGGTTTAATAAACGTTTTTATTTCTGCGATGAATTTTATTGTCAACATCCATATTGCTATGGTGTAAAGTTGCATTCAAGTCTCAGTACAAAAACTCCTCGTCAGTCTTCAATCTAAAGTAAAACGAAACAAATCAGAAATATGAATTTAATCTTATTTAATTGTAAATGTTTGAATGGCCGTACTGAATGAAACCACATTACCGTCATACAGACATGAACACAAGAGCATGCACAGACACACAAAAGTTGTGAATCTTAAGACAGATGTTCAGTTTATACTATTTAAGAGAATAACATTTTTACCAATCCTTACCATTTTGTTTTTTTATTTCAGAGGTTCTGCGGCGATAGAAAAACACAAATACACCGACAGCTCCAGACAGGGCCATCAGAACAACAATAACTATACCTGCGACACCACCTGAAGACACACCTGATGCTGGAGTGAGAAACACACACGCTCATTGATCTAAAACACTGTTAAGTGTGAAAGCACTACATGATGCTGAAGTCATGCCCTCACCACTGACAGTAAGAATGATTCTCATGTATTCGGCTCTTCTGTCACCGCTGATCTTTGCTTTATAAAGTCCAGCGTCTGTGATTCTGGCGTCTGTGATGGTGAGAGATCCGGTCTGATAGTTCAGCTCCAGTCTGTCTCCATATGTCTCATCATGACTAAATGTGGTCTTATTGTCTTCTCTGTCACCCTTCACTATAAGAATGCCGTCATCTCCAAACCTCCACACTATCAGATCATATCTCTGTATTTCAACAACTTCCATCATCAGAGAGGCAGGATCTCCCTCCGTCACCGACACCGTCTTTAATTCACCTTTTTCAGCTTCGATCAAAAGCGGAGAATCTACAAGAAAAATCCACGAAGAAAAATTATTACTACACAACTTTACAGTCAATTATATTGCATGACTTGTAGTTTAATACTGACTATAGACCGTAAGACGGAATTTCTTCAATGACGTCCCGGTGCTGTTGTTGATCTCTATCTTATAAAGTCCAGAGTGTTTGGGTCTGCTGTTTGTGATGGTGAGAGATCCAGTCTGATCATCCAGCACCATTCTGTCTCTGAATGCTGGAATATCACTATATATGATCTTATCTCTGTTGATTCGAACTATGGTAACGCCTTCGTCTCCAAACCTCCACAATGTCAGAGAATAGCTCTGTATGTGAGTAAGATGAGTGTGTAGAGTAACAGAATCTCCCTCCATCACTGACTTCACTTCATCTGCATCAGCACCAAACACACCTGAAGAACAAATAGGGACAATTCATAACAAGGGAACTAAATTAGACCGTTTCTTACGGGGGGTGAATGTGAAAAACCAAGAAACATTTGAACACACAAAAGTAAGATGTCATGATATGATTTGCAAAATGATGACTAAATTCTAAAATATATTTTGGTGGCTCATTTGTGTTATTTCTCATGGAAACTCCCGTGACATTTGAGACGCGATCGCGCTCGGCGATCTTCTGTTCGGTTTGCAATCGCGGATCTCAAATGCCGTCAGTACGGTCTTATATCATTATACACAGTACAACTATATACAAACCAGGGCTGGACTGGGAAGAAAAATCGGCCCTGGCATTTTTACGCCCGCATCGGCCCTCCACCGAATCTGTCAACGGGGGGTGAGTTGGGGGTGCGCATGCATACGTGTCTTTTGCATTCGCATTAATAATACGTCCGTCTAATTGTCTGATTCATATTGTCACATGTTCGAATCTTTGTTCGACTTTTTTCCCATCACATATCTGATCATAAAGCCATTTATTCTTAATAAAATAAAAAGATAGAAAAGTGGCTAACAAGTGTTTAATAATGAAGTTGTAGGGTAAGGTTGGGGTGAACGACTGGCAATGCTGACGGGTATATTAGCCCTCCCCCCAATGACAAATAGTCCCACTGATATTTTAAATAAATATTTTATTTCTTAAAATATTATTACTTATTTATTATTAATATAATTACAAACAAGCGGATAACATCCGAAATCAATAAAAAATAAAAAATAATTATTTTTGGATAATGTTTGATTGGCATCTGTTTTCAAGACTCAGCCAGAACTTTTCTAATACTTTAAAGCTAAAATACAATACAAGACTTTTGATCAGATTTTGCCCAGATGTTCAGTCTGGACTTGTTGCAGAAAGTCTGTGCCAGTCTGCAGATTTCATCAGTTGGTGTGTTTCTATCTGAAACTTTCAAAAAGTCTGCAAGTGTATGATGTCTAGTTCAATAAATCTGTTCAGATTTTAAAAGTCTTCCAGCCATTAGTGTAAGGAAATCTGACTTTTGGATAGCAACGAACTCAATGAAACATCACTTACAGTAAAACATTGACCTGGAAGAGAAGCTCTCCATCTTACCGCCGAGAGCAGCTCAAGAGCAGGTAACGTCTTAATTAATGAACAATAACTATAAATCTAAGTCCACCGATGGGAGAAGTGTAGGCTAATGTACTACAACAATATTTTTAAGAAGCTGTTCAGTATTTAAACGGCAAAACTGCACGTTGTCTAGCTAAGGCATTTATTTATTGAATGATTTAATTAGCCCACCCTCTAAACGGTTAAGCCCCCCCTTAGAACCCCCAAGAAAAACGTCCTTGCGCCGCCCCTATTTCTAAATCACACGAGATCCCCAGATAATACTAATCCCGTGCGAATAGGGCTATAATGCGAATGTTATGTGGCTTAAAGGTGTTAAACCAAGTCTGAATGAGCTGCCACTGACGAAAAACCGAAAGAAAAAGTGTTGAAGACAAACAGAAACAATGCACTTACCGCACAAATGAAAAAGATGATAAAATACTACAAACAACACATTTCTTGTAAAAGTGTTCTTCATGTTGATGTAAAGTAGCCTAGCGTTTAATGATGATGAGAAGAATGTATAAAACTGCTCATTGCATCTCTCGAGCTCCTGAACTGCACCGACCAGATTAAGCAGGTTTTATATGTTTCCATAGGGATCCCTTTTTTTTCACTGGGCGGTGCATATTATATAAATATTCATGAGTTCCTTGTAACTTTTCACTTGGTCATGTCTTTTCAGAGCCATTCAAGTGATTATTTCATTTCGTTCTCTCTTTATCACAATTCGTGTCGTGACTCACTCTTGGCCCCTGCTGGTAGATAGCGGCATTACACCCTGTGATGCACCCTGCTGAAGCTATTTCTGAGCGGACTGTTTTTCTGTGTTGGCTTATTGGCCTTGACTGATGTGATATCTGTAGGAATTTACACACCTGTGTGAATCAGGCATGAATAAATACTCTTTAGAGCGATGTCACATAGTCTATCATAAGGGGTTTAGTAAAATATAAACACATGGTTCAGAAAATACATTCTCTGAGACGTTATATTTCGAGTTTTGACTGAAAATGTCACATCCATAATGCTGAAATTGTCCAATCTGTTTTGAACCACCATCAGACAGGAGGAACATAATAGCACATCTAAGCAGCTGTTTGTTTAAAGTCACTGAGAAACCCAAATTCTTATTTTTTTCATGCAATATTGGAGTGTTCATTATGAATAATTTATTTGTGTGGGCCGTAGATTTTTTACATTTATGTGCCCTTATAATCATTAATCAAAATTATAAAAATTCCACTCCACCTACCAACTATTCTGTCCAATGGCAGACCTCTAAATTCCAACAACCCAATCAATTCCCTAAATCAAGCCCCGCCCAACATTCATCTCGTGACATTCAGATACACGTCAACACTCAGAATGCTCAGTGCGCGTGCCTGCTTCCTTTTTCCTAAAGATGATTCAATTCTAATTTGAGAGTACACACAGACATACATTTTGTGTTGTATTTAATTTCCCATGTCGTTATCCTTATTATTTCCATTTTTATTATTTTTTACTATTATTCTTTCAAGAAACTCTTGACAGTGATGGGGAATGTTGAACTAAAGAAATTCATCAACAATAATACAAACTGTCATACACTTCTGTCTTGACTTCATAATTTCATCAACACAATCACAAATTTAAAGATACAGACAGCCTGTAAAAAAACGTACAGATTTTTACTACTTTTTACACATTTTTTATGGTAATGCCCATAAAACTGTACTTGTACACAATTTTAATGTTTTATTTACAGATTTTTCATGTAATTTTTAAAATACAAAAACCGCCAAATTATAGAAAACAATCAAATTGACTAGAAAAAACATGTAATTTTACAGGGAAAAGGTTTATCTTTGAAATACAGTCCAAACCGTCAAATTACAGGGAAAACACAGCATATTTACAAGAAAACCAGATAAAAACATGTAATTTTACAGGGAAAAAAATATTTTACGGAATAGGTTTACAATGCAGGTTAATAGTTAAAACGAGACACATTTATGCCCAGTGTCACAGAAAGGCTCGGGTGTAATCCCACAAGCATGCTTGAGCTGTCTTAACCAAAAGAAACTTGCACTGATATCTTAAAATGAGTCAAAGGCAAGGCATTTGTATTGTACTTGTACATTATATTTCTGAAGCTATTTGCTAAACATCTTCCCAGGTAGAGATAGAGAAAGTTTATGCGTGGAAAGCACTGAAACAAAATTACAAAACTAGACACATATCACACAGATGTTTACCTTTTTTAGGACCTACTTCTTCATTTATTAAAATGATTTTTTTATTTTAGACATAAAAAGAATTATATATCAATATTTTATCACCTAAAGTAATAATGAAATTAAATCTTTTAAAAGGACTATGTTCCCATAGAATTTCAGATTGATGCATTTTCAAACGTATTTGTTCAATGTGTGTTTGTTCTTCTAGACTCTTTCGATTATTCCCTTCTGATCATCCACAACATTAACAGCTTCTTTTCTGATTCAATAATTCCTTCTGCCTGAAGCATCTTCACTCATCAAAGGTATTTGTATCGCCTCTTCGTTTTCTGTAGAAGTCATTAAGAAACAGGAAAAACCACATGTGTTAAAAGAGAAAATGAAACGGTGTTTATTAATAACAGTTCACACCCAAATTAAAATCCATATGAAGTTCTTTCTTTTGTGCAAAGCAGTAGATGTCTTACAAAACCTTCATGTTTTTCCATCATAACTTCTCTCTTCCCAATTCTGATCTTCGGATTAACCAGTCAATCGGGCCAAAATGCAACATGTTCACAATTAAACTATTTACTATGTCTACTATTAATGCAAAACTCCTTTTAGTTGTATTAATTGCTCACATATATTTGTCTTGTAAACAGCATTAAAACAAGATCAATTAAAAAAGCTTAATTTTGTACAATATAAGGACATTTACGGTTACCGATTACCTGTTTTCCAGCTAACCACGATAAAAATATATATGATATGTGTGGAGATTATCTATGTTTGTCTATTTTTCTATAGAAATGGAACTGTGCAACTTGAAGCAATTATGTAGTTTTAGAATGAACTCCTGTCAACAATGCTTGACACAGAAATGTGGTGATGTGTGTGTGTGTGTGTGTGAGTGTGTGAGAGTGAGTGAGTGAGTGCGTGCGTGCGTGCGTGCGTGTGTGTGTGTGTGGGAAGGGTAAACCCTACGGTATGGGACAAAATGTCCCCACAATGGCAATATCCAAAATCTTTGTCCTTGTGGGGACATTTATTGTCCCCATGAGGAAACAAGCTTATAAATCATACAGAATTCACTTTTTTGAAAATCTAAAAGAGCAGAAAGTTTTTTGTGATTGTTAGGTTTAGGGGGTGGGATAGGGGTAGGGAATATTTATATAAGGGGGCAGTTGTGGCTAATGGTTAGAGAGTCGGACTCATGACCAAAGGTTGCCGGTTCGATTCCCAGGGCCGGCAGGTAACAACTGAGGTTCCCTTGAGCAAGGCACCTTACCCCTACCTGCTCCCCGGGCGCTGCAGTGATAGCTGCCCACTGCTCCGGGGGTACGTGTGTTCACCACTTGCTGTGCGTGTGTTCACTACTCTCTGGATGGGTTAAATGCAGAGGTCACATTTCGTTGCCTTGTACTTGTACATGTGCAATGACAATAAATTGAATCTTAAAAAAAATATGATGTACAGCCTAAAAACTATTGCGGCTATGGAATGTCCCCATAAAACATGGAAACCAAACATGTGTGTGCATGTGTGTGTGTTTCTGTGGAAGTTAAAAGGGTGTTGAAATGAATGAAATGTCGATTAGTGCAGATGTACTATTTTTACATTTCTATTTGTTTTTCAGTTAAATTCAAGTTCTTTAGTTTTTGTATCATTCCAAAAGTCAGGGAGTAATCGTGTTCTTCATAATCAAGCAGCCCCTCCATCCAGAGATGTGTGATGTTAGACCAGTGGTTCTCCAAGTATTTTGTTGTAAGGCCCCCTTTGTGTAAAGTGCACAAAGTGCCCCCCAAATAAAAAATTATAATCTTAAACTTAGAATTTTAATTAAATCAAAAAATATATTCGGTTAGTCTTATTTTTCTGATGTTTGATTGCATAAAATTATGAAAAATTTCTCAAATTCCTAAAAAAACTGTGGCCCCCCTGGATCCCCCCAGTTTGAGAACCTCTGTGAACCACTGTGAAAGATTTTGTACACAGGGTTGCCAAGTCCGGCTAATTTAAAGCACTTGGTCAATCAGGATGTTTTCTAATGGTTGTCACGGGTTGTTTTTTTATAATGGGATAAAGGTGGATGAATGTTGTTTATTAGACGTTTATATTTTTTTCGGCTATCCAAGGTAATATGGGATAGTTTTTGGATCGTTTTGAATGGCCACTGCACTGGTTTTGCTACACGAATCTGGCAACCCAAGCGGTGAGCTTGCCCATAAGTTCTGCTCTGAATATATACGTATTTAATGTACATGATTAATTTTTGAATCAGATTGTAACATTTACGACGCATACATTATTGAGTGATTCTCTGTTAAGGAAACACTGAGTCACGGGTTGAATTAGGTTCAGTCAAACAGCAGAAATACATCTCACCTTCTTTCTGCTCTGGACGTTTTTTCCAAGTAGCCCGGCCTGTTTTAATAACATAAACATATATTTTATATATTTTCTTACCTTTTAGGTTTTAGGAGGTAAGAAAAAATAAGGAATTGGAATTGAGCTACTCACTCTTGACAGTGACACTGAATTTCCATTCTGAATCCTCAGAGCCGATCTTCAGTGTGTAACGTCCAGAGTCTGTGGTTCTGCTGTTTGTAATGGTGAGAGATCCAGTCTGATGGTCCAGCTCCAGTCTGTCTCTGAATCTGTCATCGACAACAGCACTAACAACAGGTTGTATACCAATGACTTCAGCTATACACTTGTGTCCAATCTCCCACTTGATCATATCCGGCCTCTGCATGAAAGTGCTGAGAGTGAAAGAATCTCCCTCCATCACTGACACGCTCTTTATTTTCTCTGTCAGAAACAGAAATGCTGACATTAAAAGGTGCAGCTACAACAAGGAAATAAGTTCATATCACTTTCTCATTACAGACAGGTTCACGGGGTATAACAGACTTTCTGCCGGACTTCTTGCTACACTTTTTAATACAATATACTGTATATATTTTTTATAAATCCTTAATAATGTATTAACAAATAAACTTTAATTTAATGTAAAGTGATTTCAAAGACCTCAGCTTACTCACCCTGGACAATAACAATGAATTTCTCTTCTGATTTCTCTGTGCCGTCGTTTCTGCTGATCTGTAGTTGATAAAGTCCAGAATCTTCAGTTCTGCTGTTTCTGACGGTCAGAGATCCAGTTTGAGGATCCACATGAACTCTGTATCTGAATCTCTCTTCAACACAAACAGATGCCGGATTTCCACTGATTGTAGCTACGGGTTTGTTTCCAAACCTCCACGTCACGACATTGTCTCCTAGTTGAGTGTGACCAGAACTTAAAGTGAAAGAATCTCCTTCATTCACAGACCGTTTATCTGTCAAACACACAAAGTTTGCAGGTATACACCCAATATTATAATTACTACACAACTTTGCTGTAGTTTTGCAGCAGGTTTGCCATTGGCAAGGTGGCTAGTGGCACAAGATGGCGTCGGTGAGCTTTTGCGAAGCCAGAGTCTGCAGACTAATTTCCGGTCGTATAACACTATTGAGTTAACGAAGTGCTCAGCAATGTAGAGAGGATCTGTCATATCGCTTAGGCCTATACATTACTTTCTTCTTCTTTTTTATGTAAAAACACCCATATTTGCAGGCCAAAAATCCTCCTTTTCCCATACTGTATTATACGACTGGAAATGTCTTTGCCGACTCTGGCGTCCCAAAAGCTCACCGGCGCCATCTTGTGCAAGTAGCTATTTATTCTTTCCTATTAGTACTGTTTTCAATTTGAGTTTTTACAAATTAAAACACTTTGACTTTTAAGATTCAAAATGAGCAAGAAGAGACAGGTCTCATTACTGGCATTAGCACAGCAACACTGCAAAAAACGACATTCTTCCTAAGCATTTTTGTTTTGTTTTCTAGTAAAAATATTTAAAACGTCTTAAATTGCAATTCATTTACATATCAAGAAAAGTAACGTAAGCTATTTAGTCTTGTTCTATGAAAGTTTATGTTTAAAACAAAATTGTAAATTAAATCTACAGTAAGTTCCTGGCAAACCAGATGCAAAACTACAGCAAAGTTTTGCAGTGCTCATTTGCATTCATTATTTAAAGCATCATATTGTCACACTGGTTCATCTCTTGTTTTGTGCAATTTTGGACTTTTAGTATGTGTGTTTTACTTTGTATTTAGTTTGTTTCCTGTTTCCCCCGGCATGTTTGTAGTCATTTGTAGTTCTTTTGTTGATTAGTTATTTATTGATGGGTTGTAGCCTGAATTTTAACACAGGCATTCGCCTTTTAAGAGAATATAATTTTTACCAATACTTACTATTTTGTTTTTGTGTTTCAGAGGTTCTGCGGCGACAGAAAAACACAAATATGCAGACAGCTCCAGACACGGCCATCAGAACAACAATAACTATACCTGCTACACCAACTAAAGATACACCTGATGCTGGAATGATAAAGACACACACGGTCATTGATCTTAAACACTATAAAACATCAGCTAGATCACCTGCTGAAGTTGAAAGTTAGTGTTACGCCTGCTAAGTAAACTGAAAAAAAGCGTCTGTGGTTCTGCTATCTGTGATGGTGAGTGATGCAATCTGTCTCTGAAATGCTCATTATGACTATCTATGTGTTCTTATTATCTTCTTATTGTCTATTGCAGTGCATGGTTCTCAAACTTTTTAATTGTAAGGCCCCCTTTGTGTAGGGTGCATAGCTTTGCGGCCCCCCAAATTAATACTTATTTAATTAAACTTAGAATTTAATTCATTCAAAAACATATTCTGTTACACGATGCTGGAATATCAATTCTTTTTGTTGGTGGTCTTATATTTTTTGTTTGATTGCATAAAATTAATGATAAGTTTCTATATTTCATAAAATGCCACATAATCTGTGGCCCCCCCTGGGTCCATCTTGGGCCCCCATTTTGAGAACCACTAGTCTAAAGTATTTATATTGTTATTTTAAGTACATATTTAAAACTTCTATTCAAAGCAAATGCTGTACATCGCATGATTAATCTATCATGGTGGCAATTTGAACAGCAAATTCTTAAAACTACGTTTAACTTCTAATACAAAAGCAAACTTAAATGCAGTCGTTAAGAAAAGTGTCCATTTTAAAGACGTTATATACTCACCATACACTGCAACATGGAATCTCTTTAATGATGTCTCGGTGCTGCTTCTGATCTGTAGTTTATAAAGTCCAGAGTGTTCGGTTGTGATGTTTGTGATGGTGAGAGATCCAGTCTGATTGTTCATCTGTAGACGGTCTTTAAAAATATCATCATTACTGACAGAGATAAAGTATGATTGGTTTCCCATAATGATCTCAGCTATTAGAAGTTCAAAAGTCCACAGTATATGTATGTCTGTCTGTATGTCAGTAAGATCGGTGTGTAGAGTGACAGAATCTCCCTCCATCAATGACACTGACTTCACTTCATCTGCATCAGCACCAAACACACCTGGAGGAAAAAACAGGAACAATCACAAGTCTCACGTAGCCAGACCAGAAAGCATTGTGCTACAGTTCAAAGCTGATGTAAAACAGAAAATAACTATGACAAATCAGATTAAAAGTGAAAGGGTTTTGTTAAAAGACAATGTAATGTCAGTCAGCTTCATAAGTTTCAAACAGGGCAGAAATCTCTACTCACCGTACACGGTAATGTTGAAGTTCTTAAGCGGGGTGTCTGTTCTAGTGGTGATCAGTTTATAAAGTCCAGAGTCGGTGATTCTGATGTTTGTGATGGTGAGAGATCCAGTCTGAGTGTACAGCTTCAGTCTGTCTCTGAATCTCCCATAAGAATCATTATATATCTCACTCTCCTTTGAACTGATCTGAGCTATAAGAACGTCTTTAGGTCCAAACTTCCACAGCATCACATCATCTTTCTTTAGTTCAGTAACATTGGTGTGTAAAGTGACAGAATGTCCCTCCGTCACTGACACTGACTTCACTTCACCAGCGCCGAACACACCTAGAGAACAAAAGTACTTTAACTTTATAAAATGTGTCGCAAAACTGGCTTTGCATTTGGAATGATTTGCAATCTATCATTTATTTATCATTCCTGCCTCTTTATGTGTAAAGACTATAATAAAGCCCAATCTAACAGCATTTAAAAAAAAATATGAATACATCGTATCTCTCATGAAAATACAAAACAAAGCTGAATAGAGACGTAAGAGAGAGAGGAAAAGAATGTGTTTAGGTTATATGTTTTATTTGATTTGTTGTCAACTTTTATGGTGTCCTAAATGAAATGTTTGATGTTTAATGACATATTAACCACAATACTTTAATAATGTACTACAATAAATTATTGCACAATATCTAACATGATTTCTATGTTTTCTCTTTTTAACAGTCAGTTAAAAACAGTAGACTTTTAAAATAGCCTAGTTATGTAACAAATTTGTTAATATTAATAAGGAAATATTATGTGAAAGCTTGAAAAAGAACCTACACGAAAAAACTGAAATATACCGTAAAATATGTTTTTCTGTAAACTTATAGGATATAAGGGTATATTGAATTGTTTTCCCCATTTTTCTTGTAAATGTGTTGTCTTGTTCTGTAATTTAATAATTTTTGACCGTATTTAAAAAATAAACTGTAAAAAAAGAAATCTTGTTAGGAAGAACGGACATTTTCTGGCAGCTGGCCGCAGCTGGGGCGCCAGAAATAAACTCTAAAATAACGGGTTTTTCCTGTAAAATTAAATTCCTCCGTTTTTCTTGTAAATTTGCGGTCTTTTTCTGTAATTTTGTGGTTTTTGACCGTATTTCAAAAAAATACAAAAAAATATGTGAAAAATCGTTTTATTTACATTTTATGTGGAAAATCTGTAAAGTTACAGTTTTTTTTACAGTGTAAGTTACAAAACATGTACACTCATCAGTCTGATTAAACACACCATAAAACAATATCAACTCACCAGCCAAACGCAAACAGGACAAAATCAAAACGCCAAGCATTTTCTGCAGCAGCTCCATTGCTCTGAAAAGGCTTGATCTGAAACTTCTGAAGAGCGTTTCGTAAAACCATGCATAGAAAGGAAGTGCGATGGCCTGTGATAAAGTGGGTTAGTGAGATGGCACTGAAGCTTCAGGTTGGGCAGTGTTTTGTCAGAGTCAAAACAGAATAATAGCAATGTTGTAGTAAAGTAAGTTATGTTGAGTGCTTTTTGTGTTGTTGGGACTATCCACTATCCAGCAGAATGATGGTTTTCAACATTAATCTCATTTACGGTGTTTTATCATGTAGCGACCATTTTGTAGAGGTGCGAGGTTCTTGTAAAATTCTCTTCAGCAGTACCAAAGCTAAATATCAAAGCTTGGAATGTCACGTTTGGCCAATCAGAATCAAGTATTCCAGCGCACCATGTAACAAATGACTTTAATGTATTGTTTAAAGCACCATCCTTCTGCTAGATAGAGGATTGTCCCAACAACACATAAACAAACGTAACATTGTTATTTTTGACCCAGCCTGTAAAAAAACCAAGCTCAAGTCATTTTTTGTGATTTGCTGTTTTCTACATCAAATCATCCTACGTAGTGTAAAAAAACATTCTTTGAAAACATAACCTTGATATGTTTAATACTGACCGAGTAAGACCATGTCAACCATTTAAATCATAATGAATGGCTGAATTCAAACTTTAATGCTCGTAATAAGATTTAAATACAGGGTCACATTTATTCGGCTCTTTTGACTCTCACAAAGCACTTCACAACCTCGCTTGACGTGCACACTGAAGCTTCAGAGTCGCCTCACTAACCCATTTTATCACAGACCATCACACTTCCCTCTGTGGCTTCACGAAACGCTCTACAACGTTTCAGATTCAGACGTTCGAAGCTGCTGAAGAAAATGATTGACGTTTTGATTTTGTCCTGTTTGTGTCTATCTGGTGAGTTGAAAATGTTTTATTGGTGTGTTTAATCAGACGGATGAGTTTACATGTTTTGTAACTTAGGTTACTTAGGTTCTCAAGCTTTCGCATGATATTTCCGTATTAATATGAACAAATTTGTTACATAACTAGTTTAACGTTTTTATGCTATTGAACATCAAACATTTCATGTAGGACAGCATAAAAGTTGACAACAAATCAAACACATAAAGCATATAACGTAAACACATAACGGGCATGTTCTCTTCCTCTCTCTCTTCAGCTTTGTTTTGTTTTTTTCATGAGAGATACACTGTGTTGATAAAACTGTTAGATTGGGCTTTCTAGACTGTACACATAATAAATGATAGATTGCAAATCATTCCAAATGCAAAGCCAGTTTTGCGACACATTTTATAAAGTTAAAGTACTTTTGTTCTCCAGGTGTGTTCGGCGCTGGTGAAGTGAAGTCAGTGTCAGTGACGGAGGGACATTCTGTCACTCTACACACCAATGTTACTGAACTAAAGAAAGATGATGTGATGCTGTGGAAGTTTGGACCTAAAGACGTTCTTATAGCTCAGATCAGTTCAAAGGAGAGTGAGATATATAATGATGCTTATGGGAGATTCAGAGACAGACTGAAGCTGGACACTCAGACTGGATCTCTCACCATCACAAACATCAGAATCACCGACTCTGGACTTTATAAACTGATCACCACTAGAACAGACACCCCGCTTAAGAACTTCAACATTACCGTGTACGGTGAGTAGAGATTTCTGCCCTGTTTGAAACTGATGAAGCTGACTGACATTACATTGTCTTTTAACAAAACCCTTTCACTTTTAATCTGATTTACTCTCTGATATTTTCCAGCTTGTCTGCCCGTTCCTCTCATTGCCAGTGACTCTCAACGAAACGTTTCGTCATCGGAAATATCATCGTGTTCAAAATGTGTCTTAATATACATAAACATTGTATGCTTTTGTTGTTGTTGTTGTTATTCTGTGTTTTACCTACTTTGAATGGTACCGCAATGCTTTGTCTTGTATTAAAAACAATAAAAAAAACTCGGAAGGGGTGCAGGGACCACTTGAAAGGAACAACCAATCAGATCGCTACGTAGGTGCAAAGAGTTTGATGGAGTTGGACGTAACCCTGTGAGATCGGTGCAAGTCTGGTTTACGAAGTTAGAGTTGTGTATGTCTTGATATAGTTGAAGTTGTTGTTATTGATTTTGTATTTAAACTTGAAGAACTTATCGAAGGCGATTTGTACGGTGACAGGGTTGAAAAACAAATAAATCAAACTGTACTTTCTCAAAAGACGAGACCAAGCTTGTGGAGCGTGAACTGTACTACGGTTTGGAATATTTTCCCACTTCTGTATTCTGAACCACTGCACGAGTAAACAAACAGAGAATGTTTCACTTCTGTGATCATTTCCCCTTCAGTTTTCACACATTCACAGTGGTTTCTCATGAGCTCGTACAATTTCTCATCAATAATTTACATGGGCAGGGATGCCACTATCTTCTTTCTTATTGTTAGATGGTTGGCATGGTGACATAAAGAGTCTTATCTCTGTTTTTCACCACATGTACTGCATGCATGTTTCATTTAGAAAAATAAAATGGTTGCTATATAATACAATTATTATTTGAAATTGACGTTCATTGATGCATTATTTGAAGCACCGCCCTTCTGATAGACAGACAGACAGACAGACAGACAGACAGACAGACAGACAGACAGACAGACAGACAGACAGACAGATAGATAGATAGATAGAGGATAGACCCAACAACATGGAAATGGTAACATAAAAATATAACATTGTTATTTGTGACCCTGTCTGTAAAAAACAAGCTAATTTTTTGTAATTTGCTGTACATAAAATCATCCTACATACTGTAAAGAACATTCCGTGAAGATATAACCTTATGTTTAATTTTGACTAAGTATGGCCATGTCAAAGATTGAAATCATAGTGAAATTATCAAACTTTGATGCTCATAATTAGATTTTGAGACTTTAACCTGGTTTTTCACACACTGGGTCTCATTTATTCGGCTTCATTGACTCCCACGAAACACTTCATAACCTCACTTAATGTTCACACACAGTGTCGTCTCAATAAACCACCCAATCACAGACCATCGCACTTCCTTCTATGGTTTTATGGTTTTACAAAACGCTCTTGAAACGTTTCAAATCTAGCCTTTTCAGAGCTGTGATCGACGAGCTGATGAAGAACATGTTTGATGCTTTGATTTTGTCCTGTTTGTGCATGTTCAGTCTGGCCGGTGAGTTGAAAATGTTTTATGGTGTGCTTAAGGTTTAATAAGACAAATTCGTTTTTTTTATTTTTCAACATTTGAAACTCAGGTTCTTTCTATATTAATATTAACAAATTTGTTACAAAACTGGACTAGTTTACTTCATAAACTGTAAATTAGACACGTTATGGGGGTGAGTTAAAACATAACATGAAAAACACAGTGCAGGAGAGTTGTGCACCACTGTAAAAAAATAATGTTCTTTTACTAGTGCCCGAGCTGCCAGAAAATAACCCTCTTTAAGTGGTTTTGAGAGTGTATTTTTTAATACGGTAAAAAATGTAAAATTACAGTCTAGACCGCGAATTTGCAAGATGGGTATAAAATTACATGTCTGCTGTATTTTTTGACCTAAAGACCTGCTGTAAAATTGCATGCTTGTCTTGTTATTTTACACTCATTTTGTGAATTTGCGGTCTATGTCTGTAATTTTACGGGGGTTTTTAACCGTATTTCAAGAAAAATACAGTTTAAAAAATCCTGTAAAAAGAATATCTTCCAACAGCTGGGGCACAAGTAAAAATGTAAAAAACATTTTTTTTTACAGTGATACAGTATTAAACTATTGTAATAAAATCACTTTTATGTCATTCTCCTATCACCGCCCTTTTCTTTTAAACATGAAAAATGATAAACATACACAGATAATTCCATTCAGGGCAGCATAAAAAGTCACAACAAATCTGAAACCAAATACATCAAACAAAAACCCTAAACGCACAACAGGCATGTTCTCTTCCTCTCTCTGTCTTACGTCTCTATTCAACTTTGTTTTGTTTTTCCATGTCAGATACGACATATTTTTTTAAAGATGCTGTTAGATTGGGCTTTATAGAATTTACACATAAAAAGACAGGAATCATTACATGACATGAAAACCTTGATACATTCCAGTTTTTTTGCGACACATTTTATAAAGTTAAAGTACTTTTGTTCTCCAGGTGTGTTCGGCGCTGGTGAAGTGAAGTCAGTGTCAGTGACGGAGGGACATTCTGTCACTATACACACCAATGTTACTGAACTAAAGAAAGATGATGTGATGCTGTGGAAGTTTGGACCTAAAGACGTTCTTATAGCTCAGATCAGTTCAAAGGAGAGTGAGATATATAATGATTCTGATGGGAGAAGTAGAGACAGACTGAAGCTGGACACTCAGACTGGATCTCTCGCCATCACAAACATCACAAGCACCGACTCTGGACTTTATAAACTGATCACCACTAGAACAGACACCCCGCTTAAGAACTTCAACATTATCGTGTACGGTAAGTAGAGACTTGACAAAACAGACAATTAAAGCAGCACTTTTAACCTTATACTTACATCTGATGTTTTCCAGCTCGTCTTCCCGTTCCCGTCATTACCAGTGTCTCTCAACAAAACGTTTCATCACCAAAAGGATCTTTAAGCTCTAAATGTGTGTTGTTGTGTTCAGTGATGAATGTGACACATGCGAGTCTCTCCTGGTACAAAGGAAAGCGTTCACTGTCCTCCATCGGTGTCTCCGAATTCAACATCTCCCTCTCTCTACCTCTGGAGCTGGAGTGTTTAGATGATTCATACAGCTGTGTGGTGAACAATCCCATCGCCAACCAGACTCAACACCTCAACGTTACTGATCTCTGTCAGCCGTGTTCAGGTACATCAGTGCTATATATTTACTGAACAACGACATATTATTTATTGAAACACAAATAGTAACGTTGTATGATTCAATCATATCAATGCTCATTTTTCTTTCAGAACACTGTTGTGGTACTACTGAAGCTGCGATCCGATTGGTCATCTCGGCACTGGTGAGCTTGGCTATCGTGGCTGTACTGGTTTACGACATCAGTTCCTGAACTGTTTAACAGAGGAGAGCACGAACGTCAATATTAAACAGAGGATGAATCGAATATTCCAACATCGGGACACTTTGGAGCTATGTTCTTTATTAAGAACTTATTATAATATAAAATGACGTAAAAACCCTAACAGAAAAGACACATGAAATTCAAATGTACAAAACACACATGTGATCACATGTTCTTCACATGTTCTTCACATGCTGCACATGTCATCCAATGGGTTTTTACATGGGTTTCACACGGGATTCGCACCAAAATGTTACAAAAACACACATTTAACATGTTAAACACATGTTGCATACATGTGATCACATGCGAAAAACATGTGAAATTCATGTGTCTTTTCTGTAAGGGAAATGATGACATTATGTTTTTTTCTTTAATATCAATTTAAATATGTTTATTAAAAATGAGTTTTCGTTAAAAAAATTAATCCACATTAGCTGTCCTGCGCATGCGTAAACCCTGATAGCACACATACATCTGGGAGACGTTTATTTAATGTCTGCATTTACATCTGCAAGACATCTCTGAGGCGTTTCCTGTCAGATGTCATATAGATATTCAGAAGATGTCTGTAATATGTTTATGATGTAGAATGTATGTAAAACTGCTCTTTCTATACGCTTAGCAGATGTTTTTACACATCAGATGTTTTCCAGATGTTTACATGCTTCAACTCGTGTCATTTCTGTCAGCAGTGTATTTACTTTCTGCCTTTTTCTAATGTCACGGCAATAGAGGAAAGGAGTTGATTATTTTTGATAAATGGTCAATGAGGTAGAAATGTTGCTAGTTGCAAAAGCGAGTGATAATGTGCCCACGTATGTGTGCCTGACTTAGGTTCTACGTCTGCCATGGTCAAAGACCAAAAGCTAACTGATGGCACGCGATGCATCGCTGATAGAAAAGATAAAACCCAGCTACCACCAGAGCAAGGTATAGATGTACCTGTTTAATAAATAGACTAGTGTTTGATTAAACGCTAGTGGCTAACAAGTATATTTAAAGCAACAAGTATGGGTAGCTTAAAACACTTGAATCTGAATTGATCAAATTCAGGTGTTGCTTGACTACATTGGTCAAGAAGATGAGAACCTTACTGATAAAAAGCCAAACTTCTATATACTGCAGTCTGTATTGTTGTTTTTGTTTGACTTAGAATAATGTCTCAAAAACATTGTACAGTTTGTACACTATAGACAGGTTGTGTTGTGTTCGGCACCGAAGTTCAGAAGCATTAAAAACAAAACACTTTGCATTGAAGTATTATATCCGAGCTTGCTTTGTTTAATCAAAAATGCATGATCTATAAGATCTAACGCTTTGTTCAGATGAAAAGCACGCGACTGCTTCATTATCTGATTGAAAAGAAGTAAAGTAGATGAAGATTTTCTCAGCACTTGATATGACAACTGCTTCTTACATAACCCTTCGTAGTTTATATTGAAGCGCATATAACAAGTGAAGGACGGGGGCTTGGATTTAACAAATCACAGATTCAATTCTTTTAGTTTTTATTCATGCTGACAGTACACTGAGAAATGGAATAATGAGTCGCAGAACAAAGGGTCTTACAAACCCACCAATGTAAATGTACATGGTCTGCCACTGAATGATCAGCTGTCCATTCTGTCTTGTAACTCTGTCTTAGGGAACTTACTTTACTGACATCGCAGTTTATTGTCCTGGTCACATCTAGTGCTCGGTCTCCTTGCAGCAGGCCTATGACATGTTCTCAGAAATGAGCAGAATCCCTAGACATCTTTCTTCTGTTGTTTTTCATAGTCAGTAGGAAGTTCTCTTTAACTTCTTAGAATGCAGGCCATTTTTTTATTTGATCAAATTTGCACCATTTAATCAAATTTTCTTGAATTTTTTTATTGCAAAGTTTATAGATCTGCATATCCTTCTATCTACATCTTAGCAAGCTCAGTTGATTTTTAACAGGCGGTGTTTAAACCATTTCAACAACGTATCCGAATTATTACAGTTTTTATTTATATTTTAAATTAGCTTTTATTTTTAGATTAATAGTTTTGGTTAATTTTATTTGAAGTTTTAGCAATTTTGCTCTTGTCATTTTATAAATTATTTTTTTATGTTGCTATATAAGATTAATTTTTATTTTAGTTATTTGTTTGTTTTTATCATAACATTTACATTTTTTATTTAGTTCAAGTTTTTCCAATAATCTTTAGGTCAATATTTTATTTAATTTCAATGAACAGAAACGTTTCCAAAAAGTATATTTTAATAAACTAAAATGAGCTCATCTTTTCAGTTCAGTTTTATTTATATAGCGCATTTCACAATTTTCGTTTTTGCAAAGCAGCTAAAAAAATAGACAAATAAATAAAATAAAGACAAGGTACTGTAGACAGTCTTCACTATATTACATCAATGAAAGGCAAACTGAATGTTAATTTTATTAGCTAAAAACTCATAACTGACCAAATTAATATTAATTGATATAAAAGGTAATACGAAATGTGAATTACTTGATTATTTAGGACATCTGAAAATCTGCTCAGTAACTTTTGACCTAACACTCAGAAATGTGAGCAAAAGAATTGTATTAAAAGACCAACAGGTGGTGCAAGATTCACTGCTCCCAGCAGCTTTACTGACGTTACCAATGTCAATTCCAACAAGGTTTTCCTTGTAAAGTCTTAATTTTAAACATGATATTCCTTCTATGACTTATACTTTGGAAAATTTAGTAATACTACTGTTTGCTAGTAGTGAAATTGTGCAAGAGTAAACAAAGCTATGGTGTTTATTTACAGATGAGACCAAGCTACAGTTCAAAATCAGATTGTTTTATGTTTGTGTTTTTAGAGTGTTCAAAATAAAAAATAAAAATTACGATATAGGTGCATAGGAAAAAAATAACAGTACAAAACGCTCCTTTTTACAGACCAATTTTTTTTAGGAAATACTTGGGTGTTATCATGTTGAGCCCAACTTCTTTATACTTTAGATTTAACCAGAATCCTGTTATTTTTTGTTATTTATGCTTACCTGTCCTTTTTTCTGCATGCAAAACCGCAGAGATAAGAATCGTTCCGTCAGGATTCAGAAACACTCAGATTCAATTGCGGGATTAACAAGACTTTATTTGGTGAAGGCACACCGAAGTGCACCAAAAGAGTTCAAAGACACGTTGAGAGGAATCAGATAGTCCGGGCTGACTTCGTGGCCAACTGGGAGACCCAGCGTACGGCAGCGTCGGCAGAGGTGAAGGGTATTTGGGTCTATTTAAACTCCATAGAACTAATGATCACCAGGTGAAAACACAGAGCTAACAAGGGCTGACGAGTAGCGACAGGTGTGTCACATGCACGCGGACAGTGAGCTCGTGCGGCTGCCAAAACAACCCCTGCGTGCTCGGGCATAACACGCGCACACACACAACAAGGACAAACGAACAGTGCTAGCCTCGGATCCCGACAGGGGCCATTTACCTCCAAGGGCCCCCCTCCCACAATTTTTCAGTTCTTTCCCTTAGCTGCGCATTCACAGTTATAGAAAGTGAAAGTTAAGATGATAATCAATATTAAAACCGTTCTCGCTCTGCGTCAAATGCCTGCGCTACGCTAAAAATAATCTGTACAGGTTTATAGAAGTGTAATATTAGCTACACAGCGAAAAATCAACAATGGACCAAAACACACGTCTTTAATTAACTTTCAAATATACACGTATTTAATGCATCACATAAATAAAAAATAATGTTTCTCACCATAAAATGCCTCTGTGACACATGTCTGTAAAGATCAAATCATCTAGCAAAGATTCAGAAAATGCATTTTAAATGTGCTGTAATTGAATTAATAAATTATTTTTTTATAAATAAATTTTATTTAATAAGTTAACGTAACATGAAAACATATGTTGCCATGATTTATTGATCATTTCAATTTTTGGGTATCCAGTATCCACAGAGGACTTGTAAAGGCTATATCCAACTACAACTACATCCATATATTCAACATAGATAAACATTTGTTTACATTGTGCACACTGAAGCCCAGGGCCCCCTCGGGCTCATGGTAGACAAGGGGCACTGGCCCCATTGGCCCGGTCAGTAATCCATCCCTGAGCACAGCAGAACAAATAATATTCTTGAATAAATATATGTAATTGCATCTGCATTCGTGCATTTGTGTTTTTTATTATGTGTGTTTGTGTTGGTTTGTAAGGAACAGACAAAAAGGGTGCAATGAAAAAAACACAGGCATCATTTATTGGTTTATTAAACATAATATTTAGAAGGTGAAACGACAAAAGTTTACTCCAAGTAAAAATTTAAAACCGAAAGTCTTCATTGTAATTGTATTGCGTAAAAGTCTATCGCTGCACGCACACAAGCTGTCATCTTTCTAATGCTATTAGAATGTGAATTGCCCTAAAGTGGGACATTTTTTGTATTTCAGATTTGGTGAAATATTGAGACGTGTAGCCAAAACATGACATACACAACCAATACCATTTAAAAAAAACCAGGATGTGTCCTAATCAAATAAAAAAAGAAAATGCAGATAACACATTCATAAAATAAATTATATTAGTGCTCTTGGTGCCAATCGTCTGAGAAAAGGAGCAGTTTCCTAATGTTGGACATTGAAAAGTCTATGATAAAAAGCCAATCTCTCCTTGATTTAATATTAAAATGCTGTTTGTTATGGATGGTTGAAACATGGAAAATTGAACATCATCAGACAAATAATACAATATGATGCATTTATTATAAAGACATTAAGCAACTATTATGATAGGCCTATGTTGTTATGATAGAAATAAGTCACTGACTGACTGACTAGAGTACAGTCCCACATTAGGCTAATCGTACTGTCCCACTTTTTGAAACCACATGTCCAAAAGTGGGACACTAGGAAATTTGATTAAAAAAATCAAATATAAAGTTTATACATACAAAGTTTTACTACATTTTGATGGACAAATATTTCATAAGCACATTAGACCAAAAAGTAGCAGGACTGCTTTGTTTAAAATTAATTTATACTCCTTAATATCAAGTTTGTCAAAACTCTATGTCACTGACCTTTGGGCGGTCTTCACACCATGCTTCTTGTCTGTTGAATACTCCTCCCTCAAATACGACGACACCTGACAGGTCATGTGATTTTGATCACAAGACACCACGGCTTTGATTAACCAGTAGTTTCACTGTTATTCATTTATTTAGGGGGGCTACAAACATTACACCTTAAGTGTCCCATATTAGGTAGTGTTCCACTTTAGGGCAATTCACCCTATATATTATTAAGATATATATTAAATATACAAATAAAGCTTATAATAATATTTAAATGAACAAAACATCTGAGTGACACAGTCGGTGTAGGAATTTTAATTGACCACCAGATGGCGAAATAGACCACTGTGTCAAAAGCTTCGAAGCACCCATGCAGTTTGTTGAACAAGCCTCACTGATTCAGAAGCTTCACGGAACACTTGCTTTCATATGGAAATATACACATTTTTTACGACATAGATGGTCTAGTTAGAAGAGACTGGTGGTCTCGATACTGGCATTAGCTCAATAACTGATCATTAACACTTCATGGCAAAATCGTACCTCCCTCATAGGCACAAGTAGCCTACGCTCTTCTGAACAACGGAAATAACTTAAAAAAAAACTAAACTTAAAAATAATACCAAAACTCGACTAAATCTCAAAGATAAATCAACAAAAAACATGAACAAGTCTTTCTTTTTACTGAAAACACTTAAAATGATAGTTAATCTTGAAAATTAATCTCCTAATGCAGTCAGATGCAAAGCATGCTGGGAACTACTTATCAACTGCCAAGGTAGTTACATTTACAAAAATTATTTATGTAGTCTCAACACAAAATAAATAAGTAAACTTAATTTGTCCAATTTAAATGGGTTTAACATAATAAAATTGAGTTGGATTTACTTTTTAATTTGTTCAATTAAAATCACTCAAACAAAATAATTTAAATCTTAACAACCGAAATTATTGGATTTTATTCGCAAGATTTGTACGTTATTTTAACAAATACAAAACAGGAAAGTAATTATATTAAGTATATTTTAATTATTTCTTTTCATAAAATCTACTAAGGCACATAATCATTTTTTCAGTGTTGTCCGACATTTTGTGGAGACCATACATTTTTTTTCAAATACATTCACTAAGGCTGCGTCCAAATACTACCACTTGCGGACTTGACCACTTGACTACTTTCATGACGTATTTCCTGTTTTTGGCCCTAGTCTTCTAGTGGGTGTGAAGATCCCAAGTGAGCATGTATTTCTATCCCGATGGGACATACTTAGCAAGTGCAAACATGTAACGTTAATTAATGTGGTGTTTCTAATTATGAGATAAAAAGCAGTTTTACAAAATACAATAACTCTGGAGTATTCACCAATAAATTGTGTAACACTATGTTTTACTACGAAATTATATGTACTATATAGTCAAGTCAGATTTATTTTTATAGCGCTTTATTTGTATTGTATCAAAGCAGCTGTACCCAAAAAACAAAAGAAAAACACATGTTAGCCAAACATAGATTACATAAAGATATAACCTTAAAAAGTAGTATAACTTAAACTGGAAAGCTTTCCGCAACATCTCGCGAGACCCGAGCAAAAAGTCTCATCATTCATATCCAGAACATGATGCATGATGGGATACCCTTAGCCTTAAAGAGTACATTCCTCAATATTTTTAAGGGCTTATTTTGGTTTATGGAGTGTCCGACAACAAGTTTATGTACATACATGATGTAAAAATACTATTATTTCGTAATAATAAGCAGTTTTTATTACCTTACATCTTGACTGACTCTCAAATGATTCGTTCCGCGATTCATCTGTGTAATCTCCGCCTTTCCGCCAGCGTAGTCTGATCTGATTGGTCAGATAGTGTAGTCTGCTGTGATTGGTCAAATGGTCTAGTCTGCTGTGATTGGTCAGATGGTCTAGTCTGCTGTGATTGGTCAAATGGTCTAGTCTGCTGTGATTGGTCAAACGCGTTCAGCATGTGTCGCAAATGGACCGCCTATCATTACTGCTGTATTACGGTTTGCAGGTGGTTGGATATTAACAGTGTATAGAGAGAGATGGCGTCGATTTTACCTTACCAGCTCGAGCCCGAGTCTGACGAATCATTCTTTAATCCTTATACAGATGCCAGTAAGAAAAAGGACTGTTTTAGACACTTCTCTTGTAACAGTTAGTTATCACGGCATACAGTGTACGGTGTTCGTATCTCCAGATGTTATATATAACTATAGTACACCACGCAGTTCTTGAAATAAAGACTTTGCGAGTTAATATGGTTGAACACTTACATTAGCGCAACGAGTTTATAGCTAACGTTAGGTAAACAAACAGTAACAACCCCAAAAATAACGGTAACGTTAGCTAAACACAGACATGAGATAACGTCACACAAATTTAATTTTAAGTAAAGACAAAAATAAAGAGTCACACTTACAGGTTGTGATTCGGTGGAGCTTACAGGTCCAAATAAAGTTGGTATTGCAACATCTTTTAAGGAAAGACGTTTAATGTATCCTGCAGTAAAGGCGCCAAGATTGATGAAGCAATCTTAGGTAAAATGACGCGCGCAAAGTAAAACGTTCGGTTTATACTCCTTTGGTGTCGTTTGAAAAATAAATAGTAACCATTTTTTCCTCAGAAGTTCTTCCTTTGGTAGTGAAAATAAGACTGACTTAGTTTCACTACATAGAACACAGCTTCTCTTAGACATGATGCACACGTCACGAACGAGCTAGTACAGTGTTTGGGGAGGAGAGAGTTAAGTTTTCGCAGTCAGTAGGCGGGGATTTTTCTAGTGACGTAGGTACATTGTGGTTAAAGATTCGGACAGGTCATGGCTTGTTCGCGTGATTCAGAGTCGATTACCTTTTTTATAAGCTAATAACTTTGTTATTCGTTCACCTTCGGATTTACAACTTGGCAGATTGCTTACATTCAAACACGGCAAAATTAAACACTTCATGAAATGTATTTTTTATGATCTCGAGGAATGTACTCTTTAATACCACTACGAAGGGCTCTCCGAAGCGGTATTCAAGCTAGTGTGGGTTTAGTGTGCGTTAAACGCACTACCCTTTGGCATTTTTAAGACATTGGACACACTTACTTTTTTTTATTTTTATTTTATTTTTTTATTTTTATTTCTCTCTTCCTTACATTATTTTGTGTTGTACATCTCAAAGAAACCGTTTCTGTTTTACATTATTTTAAAGGCATTTATTTGTAAGTGTTAAACAAATGGTTTCTTGTTTTTTTAACGGTTTGCTTCAGATCTAAACTTTACACGAACAAAGTATAAACTGAATCAACTGAGCATGTTTTATTTAATTGTCAGCCTTTTCTTATGTTGCATGCTTTTCACTCAAAACATGTATTGAATATACTTTATTTTCTGACAAAAACCAACTGAACGTATTAAAATAATAGCAAGAAAAGTCCACTCTGCAAGTTTTTTAAGTACCACCGTATTTTTCTGTATGTGTAAAATGCTTTTTTTTTTTTTTCCAGACAGATTGTGTGCTGGATTGTGCATTACATATAAGTGTAAAATGTAGTTACATTTAAGAATATCTTTTACATGTAAATATCTAGACTTAAAATTCTAACAAACAAACTAAAAAATAGCATGCAGGAAAATGGGCAACTTATGCAGACAATGTGTCTTGTGAAACACTTTAAATGGGGTTATAAATGTTTAAAAAACATATAGAGCTCCCAAGCTCTGGTTTCCGCTTTTAGAAAGTTGTGCATTTAAAAGATTGGATGCTACCTCTAGCTTTTAGCCTAGTTTTATCTTATGTAGACAAATGTTTAGGTCTTTTCATCTTCTTTTCTTGATTTCTCTAAGTACTGGCAAACATTTTAATTGACCTTCACCTAATGTCTTTCAGTGGTGTAGACCTGTATCAACAAATGGTAAGTCCGTGTGTATTACCCAATCCACATCTTACGTGTTACTTATTGTAAGGATGGGTTTAGTCATAGATACACTATTAACATTGCAACAACATCTCTATAAACCAATGCTTCAGTAAATGATAAATAGCTAATTACTTGAAGGATGAAAATAGGTTTTGTGATGCCTGTTGTCCCATTAAATAGATATGCTTTAAGAAAAGAGTATGTGATTGAATCCTAATAGTATAACCTAAAATACACAACGTGGATCTCTCACTATATATCAACAGTTTTTGCTCAAAACATTTGACATACAAATACCTGTTTTACTACACGATTCACCATGAATGTCAAGAACATTTTTTACATATCTTAAGTTAATCTCCTTTTGTAAACCTTTTGTATAGTTTCAACATTTGCGTTTAGTCAGTACAAAGTTGTCAGGCTTTACTCTTACATCTTTTAGAAGCTGCTTTGTTTGAAAGTGTTTTGTGAATATTTACAGATGACATGTGCTTTTTGTTTAGAGTAATTTGATGTGATGTGTCAGTTACGTTTGTTAGCTTCATAACATGTTTTCCTAAACCTAACGACGGCATTTCAACTGCTAGCCAGTAAATGTAGGACAGCTTTTTCATTTCTGACATAATCTACAGAAAGTGATATCACATACATTGCAAGGTTACAGACTTGTATTTATTCTGTTATGTAAAGTTTCTCATTTTAACTTTTTCATAACGTTTTAATATGTTTTTTTCAGCTTTATTTTCTTACTTTACCACTTCTTAGTTATAATTAGTTGCATGGTTACTTCTTTGCCGTTTTAAGTTATAATTGTTCAGATGACCTTTGTTTTATATTTTTGTGTTGTTGCGGTTTCTGTGTTCTGGATGCTCCTGTCACCAAAACAAATTCCTTGTATGTGCAAACATACTTGGCAATAAAGCGCTTAATGATTCTGATTTCTGATATATTTCTTTGATTTTGTACAAAATCTAATTCTTAGGTTTTGACCCGTTCATTGTTTTGAGTTCTTGTTCAATTGTCTTATTTCTCTCACTGATTTATCCAAAATGCCTCGCTTTAATGCTGGTCAGATCAGTTGTTCTAAGTTTTCTCATTGTTCGAGCAGGGCTGTAGGCTCCTTTGTCGAGTCCAAGACACGACAAGTCCAAGACCAGGACTAGTCGAGACCGAGTCAAGACCGTGTCTAAAGAGGTTCGAGTCCAAGTCAATTCCAAGTCCAAAGAGGTTCGAGTCCAAGTCCAGACAGAGACAGGAATAGAATCCTCTGCAAAAATCAAGACCTCTTACTTTATTTGTGATGATCAAAAAGCGGATCAAATAAGGTCATTTTATTTACTAAAGGTATATAAATTTCAGTGCAACTTCAGATTTTCAGTCTTTTTATTGGTGTCATGACTTGGAGAGGAACAAGAGGTTAGGAGACTCAAGTGCGGGAAAAAAGGTCTTTATTGTACAAATATCCACAATAGATCACCAGAGTCACTTTGCCACGGGTACCTCGTGAGCCCGTGGGGAGAGAGCTCGACCCAGCGGTACTCACGGAAGAATCAGTATAAGAATCCGGGCAGGAACCTTGACTATTCCGGACGCTCAGCAGGACGCAGTCTCGACCCGCTGGCAGAACCAGGACGTTTGAGGTGATCCCTTGTGAGGAGGTGCCGGGAGGTGATGAGAGCAGAGGTCCGAGACGCAAGCGAACACTGACGGCCACAGAGGAAGAAAGTTGCAAAAAGACAAAGGCACTGGAGCACTACAAAAAAACTAGAAACTATACTAGGAGATAACTGAGACAAAGACTAGGTATACAATAAAAGACTGAGGCAGTCAGAGCTGGCATAAAACACGCAACGGCCTGACAAAGGACTGAAGAACAGAAGGAAATATAAAGGGAAGGAAACCAAACCCAAACTAGAAACAGGAGGGTAGAGAACGAAGACAAAGAGCAAACCAGGTGAGAGTCATCAGGGAAACAAGGCAGAAGAGAAAAGAGATAAGACACTGATTAGTACCGGTGAGAAGACCTAAACGGTAACGAGGAGACAACAGGGTAACGAGGGGGCGGAGTTACACCAAACTTAAAGGGAAAAGCACATGCAGGCTGTAACCCATACCATGTGCTCAACAAGAGACAAAACATTGACATGAGTGAAAACAAAGACACACTAGACAGGAACCCTACAATTGTAGTGTAACAATCACATTCTGGGCTTTCAATGGAAAATGTTCCCATTCTCAGCTTGTTGACTTGTTGAATCAATGCAGTTATGACTGACATCACTTTGCCACCGCAATTAATGTTGAAAGAAAGTAGACGTTTCAACAAACATCATTATTGTGACCATTATTTTCTTTAGTTGGCTTCTTGATTCTTATGTTTTAATGTTAGGTTTTTATTGTCTCTTATAACAGTGTGCTAAAATACAATTGTTGAGGCGCAGTATCACAGTAACCATTTAATTTGGCACAGCATTGTGAACCAGAACACTCAAATCAGTCATTTAGTATTATTTCTTTCAGTGTTATTTATCATCTTTTTTTACAGCTTGACACCCATCAGAAAAAGTAACCTACTTCAAGAGGAAAGAGAATTAACTTAATGAAAGTTAAGAGTGCAACTACAGCAAACATAAATGCTTCATCAATGGTTTGTTTAGGAGGAGGAAAATATCATTGGACTCGGTCGAGACTAGAACATTTGGCGAGTGACCGAGTCCGACTGTCCGAGACAAGTCTGAGTGCAGATACCAATGAGTCCAAGACCACAGAAAAACGTCTCGAGTTCGGAATCAAGTTCGAGTCCGGACTCAAGTACTACAGCACTGTGTTCGAGCCGTATGTTTACTTAGATTGAATAAAAATAGGTATTTACATCCAAAACCTTCTTCATCTTAATGTCTCTATTTATTTTATTACACATCTAGTATTTTTGCAATAGCGTATATGTTTATTCTTAGACATCGCCATCAATATTTGACACAAAATGTGCGTGCAGTCCCTATGAGCTAAATGGTTGCTATGCTGTAGCTCAGTTGTATTTGACTCAACAAAGCATCTATTCACTGCTTGATTTATGTTAAAGTTTAAAATGTCAATCAAAAAACCTGTTGGCTTGGAATAACTTCATCCGACTTCGTCATTCTTACTTCGTCTGACTAGAAACACATTCATCAGGTGCTTTTATACCAACAGTGGACAATTTTTTTTTAGATTTTTAGATTTAGATTTAGATTCAATTTATTGTCATTGCACATGTACAAGGCAACGAAATGTGACCTCTGCATTTAACCCATCCAGAGAGTAGTGAACACACGTACCCCCGGAGCAGTGGGCAGCTATCACTGCAGCGCCCGGGGAGCAAGTAGGGGTAAGGTGCCTTGCTCAAGGGCACCTCAGTTGTTACCCGCCGGCCCTGGGAATCGAACCGGCAACCTTCTGGTCATGAGTCCGACTCTCTAACCATTAGGCCACAACAGTGGACAATTTTAAACTTTAACATAAAACAAGCAGTGAATAGATGCTTTGTTGAGTCAAATACAACTGACATACAACAGCATAGCAACCATTTAGCTCATAGGGACTGCACGCACATTTTGTGTCAAATATTGATGGCGATGTCTAAGAATAAACATACGCTATTGCAAAAATACTAGACGTGTAATAAAATAAATAGAAACATTAAGATAAAGAAGATTTTGGATGTAAATACCTATTTTTATTAAATCTAAGTTAACATACATCAACCCTTAACATGGCTTGAACACTGTGCTGTAGTACTTGAGTCCGGACTCGGATTTGACTGTGGTCTTGGACTTGTCTTGGACTCATTGGTATCTGCACTCAGACTTGTCTCGGACTCGGTCACTCGCCAAATGTTCTAGTCTCGTCAGAGTCTGATGATATTTTCTCCTTCTGAAAAAAGCCATTGATGAAGCATTTATGTTTGCTTTAGTTGCACTTTCCTCTTGAAGTAGGTTACCTTTTCTGATGGGTGTCAAGCTGTAAAAAAAGATACATAATACTAAATGAAATGATTTGAGTGTTCTGGTTCACAATGCTGTGCCAAATTAAACGGTTACTGTGATACTGCGCCTCAACAATTGTATTTTAGCACACTGTTATAAGAGACAATAAAAACCTAACGTTAAAACATAAGAATCAAGAAGCCAACTAAAGAAAATAATGGTCACAATAATGATGTTTGTTGAAACTTCTACTTTCTTTCAACATTAATTGCGGTGGCAAAGTGATGTTGAATCAATGCAGTTATGACTGACAAGTCAACAAGCGGAGAATGGGAACATTTTCCATTGAAAGCCCAGAATGTGATTGTTACACTACAATAAAAAGTGTCACGGTCGTGAGGAGAACCCAAATGCAGGCAGGCGTGAAGGGGTTAACAGGACACTTTACTTCACACAAAAAACACGCAAAACAAAAAACCCACAGTGGGGAACAAAACACGATAATAAATGGAGGAACAAAACAAGCACATAAACTCACTAACCTAAAATACAAGGACTAAGGACCACACTGGAAAAACTACAATAAACTAACAGCCACTAAACTCACGGAACAGGACCACACAGCACTAGGCACGGAATCAAGACGAACAGGCATGAATACAATACAATCCACGAACATCAAGACAATGAAACATGAGGACTATTTAAAGGGTAAGACAAACGCAGGATAACGAGCGAGGGCAGGTGTGAAACATAAGACAGGGCAGGGAGACAAGACAGGAAACGAGAGGGGCGGGGCCAATGACGAGACACTGGAGAGAACGCATATTATTGTCAAAAGGACAATAATATGTGACCCTGGACAACAAAACCAGTCTTATGCTCACCCAGTCTCAAACACTTTCATCATTTGTCAGATAAAAGTCTTAAACCAGAGGTCAACTCACTTTTAGAAGAAAACATCACATACACATTTACTTTATCTCTCTAATTTAGATAGAAATCCTGTGCCCAGAAGCAGTGAACACTGTGTAGGAACCTGTTTGAACACATATAACAGAATAATCCCCAGTACAAAAACATGAACATCTACGAATAGCACGTCATGGTGTCATCTCAAAACAACAGTAATTATGAAGCCGTATGAACACGTAAATTTGCATCAAGGATTACTCAGTACAATAACAATTTTAGATTTTAATTAAACATTATGAAGACATTTTTATGTGGATTGACAGGTTGTAAAACATAAAATATATAAAATGTACATGACATTTATTTAAACAAAAAACTGAAACATAAAAGTAAAGATGTTTAGTTACACACTGTCATTTTACACCGGAGCAGATTAGCACATTCATTTGTACATTCAATATAAATCAATATACATTAGTGCTGTCAATCGATTAAAAAAATGTATTGGATTAATCGCACATTTTTCTGTGATTAATCAAGATTAATCGCACAAAACAATAATATTTTAAAATATACTTTTACATTTTAATGATTTCACATTTAATCTTCAAATTGATGCAAAACTAAATGTTTCTTTAACGGCGTCATTTTATGAATGAAAGCAAACATTCTGATATTAGTACTGTAACTGATGTCTCTATTAAATTGATTATTTTAACATTAATTATAGCCATTCAACAGTATAATTGAGAGCTATCATGTAGGAAATATGCAGAAATTGAAGGAAGTTCTCAAAATATTTACAGTCTTTAATACTAACTTAATAAGATTACAGAAGAATTCTCATTAAAGCTACAAAATCAAATTTATTTCTTCTTTTATTTTATTTTTGACAGGAGTTACGGCAGCACATTTAAGAACGCGGCCCCTTTAAAAGCGGTCTCTGTACGCGGATCTGACGTCACCGCACTCACATTTTCACAACTCATTGTACTCATTTAAGATTTTATATTAAAGCAAAGCAATAAGCCCCAAGAAGCAGTGGGTTACAGTGCATTTTATAACAGCTAAGGGCGTTGTGGCACGACGCGAAGCGGAGTTGGTTTAGAACTCCGCTCAGCCAATCAGAATCAAGGACCAGAACTGACCGTTTTATAATACACTTTGAAGTATGTGCTTAAGAAAATGCTAGAAAAAACGGGCTTTCTGAAATAATCCTGTTTGGTTTTATCCATTCAAGCACGAAAGAGAACTTAACATGGATGCGCTGTCTGACAGAGATTCACCGACGCAGCCTTTAGCCCGTGACTTCCCACAGTTTAGAAGCTGTCTATCTTCATTGCACGCGTCAAAGCAATTGTTTCAAATCGCGCTTAAGTGTTTTAAAAGCCTGTACACGAAAAAGAGCGTGATTACATAATGTAACGCTAGACAAACAATATCAAAACAAACGGATGCTGCGTTATATTTGCGGATAATTGCGTTAAATATTTTTTACGCTTTAATTTGAAAAAGTTAATCACATGCGTTAACGCGTGAACGTTAATAGCTCTAATATAAATAAATCGGTAACAGTTTACAATAAAGTGCTATTTGTATACAATTAGTTAATGCATTAGCTAACAAGAACAAACATTGAACAATACTTCTAAAGCATTCATTAATCTTAGTTCATGTTAATTTTAGCATTTACTAAAACGTTTTTAAAATCAAATATTGTGTCTGTTAATATTAGTTAATGCTCCATGAACTAACATGAATAACTGTATTGACATTAACTAACATTAACAAAGATTAATAAATGCTGAAAAACTAAATTGTTCATTGTTAGCTAATGCCATTACTACCGTAAAAAAATAGAACCTTATTTAAAAATGTTACCAATAAGCTTTGGGGCGGCTCATTGTGCATTCAAACTGAATGACTTCAGTAGGCCAGAACCTACATTAAGCATACAATTAGTTTGTGTTTTAGTATAGTTTATAAGAGTCTGGAGCACTGTTGGTTTTTGCTCTACCTCCCGTATATATCTCTGCAGCATTTCATCAGTGAAGCCTCCTCCATTTCTCCTCATAATATCTTCTACACTTCTGATTATATTCTCAACCTGAACTGTGTTGTTCCTGTAGTTGTCCTGACTGTTCTTCCAGTATTTATTATCAATGACATGACAGCCACCTCCACATTTCTCAACAAACCTCTTCAGTTCCCTGTTATCTTCAACAAAATCATTAATAGTTTTACCGGAATCAAGTTGATCACCGTGAGTAAAGACAATGATTGAATATCTTAGAGTTTCTTCTCCAAACAATTCACTCAGGTACTTCAGTACATTTTGTTCTCGTTCTGTAATTCTTGTAACTCTTAAAACAACCATGAAAGCACGGGGTCCTGGAGCACATTCAATCATGCATCTCAGTATTTCTTTTTTCATGATTTCCTCACTTAGCATGGTGTTAAAAAGTCCAGGTGTGTCGGTAACAGTGATTGTCCTGCAGTGATTTCTCTCTCTGGTTTCTGATTTACATTCAGAAGTTACGGAAACGGATGCATTAGAGGCAGTGAAAACATCTTCACCAAGTATTGTGTTCCCGGTGCTGCTTTTTCCATCTCCAGTTCTCCCCAACAGCACAATCCTTAAATCTTTCTCCTGTGTTCCTACAAAGAGATTATGATCAGTACAACTTTTACCAAAACACTGAAAATGTGGTTTTCGATGAGACACTGATGAGTCGTTGTACTATCCGTGCATGGCCAATGTCATGACTCGTGGTGTTGGCAAGATGTATAGTTTAAACCCAGAAAAAGTACATATTTTCCAAAATCTTACTCAAATAAAAGTAATGGAGTAAATATACCATGTCACTCCCTACCCAATCTGCATTTACCTTAAGACATTTAGCAGACACTTTATCCAAGGTTATTTACAAGGGTGAGGGAAGGATATAGTATATAAAATATAATCTGTTCTTTCTGGTCTTCCGAGTAGTAACACCAGTCTAGGCTAAAAACGCCTGTAATGTTTGTCACACATTCAGGATTGTTAGTGTCACGATCGTGGGGGTGGAAGAACCCAAGCGCAGGCAGGCAGTGAAGGGGTTAACAGACAAGACTTTTATAACAGATAATAAACACAAAACAAAAACCCGCGATGGGGTGTAAACAAGAACAGGATATAATATAAGCAAAAAGGGACATAAACTAACTAAACACTAAACTAAACTAAACAACACGTGACAAAGACTAAACTCTACACTTACTATACAGACGAAACGGCAACAAGGGGTACAGGCATAACGAGGAACATCGGGAACGCACACCACATACAATGACCGAACACAGGACAAAGAAACAAGAGGGTATATATAGGTAAGACAAACAAGGGATAATGACACGGGGAAGGTGTGGGTAATTAAACACTCAGGGGAAGATGACAAGGAAACGAGAGGAATGGGGCCAATGACAAGACACTGGAGAGAACGTATATTATTGTCAAACGGACAACAATATGTTTCTCTCCACACATAACCTAAGGACTCTGCCCCGATCCCACCACACGACTAGAATTTAATAAACAAGACGTTGGGACCGTGACAGAGCCCCCCCCCCTTAATGAACACCCCTAGGTGTTCACCAAGGGGTTGACAAACAAGACATGACAGACTGGGAGACAGACAGGACAAGGCAAAACAAAGAAAACAAAATCAAGGGTAAACATGACAAGACAACAACAGGACTTGGGTGAGACATCAAAAATAACAAACATGGGAGGGGGGGAGGGACCAAACAAGGGCCCATAGGGGGCAGTCCATAGGGGTGGGGAAAAGTCCCAGTCCCCGGCTGCGCTCGAGGGCGCGGAGTCCTGGGGGACTTAGGGAGAGTCCTGGGGGGGACAGTCTTTGGCCCTGGCAGTTTCCCAGGGGCCAGCTGGACAGGGCTTGACTCTGGCTGGAAGGCCGGCTGGACAGGGCTTGACGCCGGCTGGAAGGTCGGCTGGACAGGGCTTGACGCCGGCTGGAAGGCCGGCTGGACAGGGCTTGATGCCGGCTGGAAGGCCGGCTGGACAGGGCTTGACGCCAGCTGGAAGGCCGGCTGGATCACCGGACTGGACGCCGGCTGGATCACCGGACTGGACGCTGGCTGGATCACCGCACTGGACGCCGGCTGGATCACCAGACTGGACGCCGGCTGGATCACCGGACTGGATACCGGCTGCACCGGACTGGACACAGGGCTGGACACAAGAATGGACACAGGCCTGGACACATGACTAGACAGAAGACTGGATGCCGGCTCGACCACCGGACCGGACGCCGGCTCGACCACCGGCTGGGACGCCGGCCGGATCTCCGGTTGCACTGGACTGGTAGCCGGCTGCACTGGACAGCACGTTCCCCCGTGATGCTCCTTCCTCCTTCTCCGCACCGCCGGGTCTGCAGCCATCCTTGGCGGACCCGTGGGGACCGGAGGAAGTTCAGCGTTGGGGGAACCCCCAGACGTCGTCCTCGAGTCCTCCCCTCCCCCATGGACTGCCTCCCATGAGCCAGTGTTTGGCCCCTCCCCCCTCCCTTGTTTGTTATTTTTGTTAAGTCACCCCAATCCCTTAGTCTTGTTGTCTTGTCTGCCCCTTGTCTTGATCACCATGTTTGTCTGGTTTTTGTCACTGTCTCAGTCGGTCTTGTCTCGTCCGTCTACCCCTTGGTGAGCACCTGGTGGTGCTCATAAAAGGGGGGGCTTCTGTCATGGCTCTGCTTCATTTAGTCATGTTTTTCTTGGTCCTGTAGCAGAGTCATGACAAAGCCTTTGGTTATGTGTGGAGAGAAACATATTATTGTCCTTTTGACAATAATATACGTTCTCTCCAGTGTCTCGTCTCTGTTCCCGCCATCTCGTTTCCTCGTTAACTTTCCCTGAGTGTTTTATTACCCACACCTCCCCGTGTCGTTATCCCTCGTTTGTCTTCCCTATATATACCCTCTTGTTTCTTTGTCCTGTGCTCGTGTATTACGTTGTGTCTGCGTTGTGTTTGTGCTCATGTTCCTGTGTTACCCTGGTTCCTGTTCTGTGCCTGTCCTTTATTCGTGAGTTGTGTTTTTAGTCTTAGTCACCCTGCCGTGTTGTTTTTTTGTAAGACGTTGTGTCGTGCCTTGTTTTGTTAGTTTGTTTTTGCCCCCCGTGGGAAGTGTTTTGTTTCAGTTTTTTATCTCAGTTTCGTTTTCCCCATTGTGGGTGTTTTTGTTTTGTGTTAAAAATAAATATTATCTGTTAACCCCTTAAAAAAAAAAAGTCCAAACAAAGACATGGCGCCGGCTAGCTACAGTACATGGGCAGCCGGCTGGAAGGCCGGCTGGACAGTACATGGCGCCGGCTGGAAGGCCGGCTGGACAGACTGGCGCCGGCTGGAAGGCCGGCTGGACAGACATGGTGCCGGCTGGTTGGCCGCTGGACAGACATGGCGCCGGCTGGGGGCCGACTGGGAGACCAGCTATCACCGGCTGGGCAGGCCTGGATGTCGACATGACAGGACAGGATGTCGGCGGCTGGGCAGCGCTCTCTGGCAGCTGGGCAGCATCTCGACGGCTGGGCAGCGCTCTCTGGCAGCGGGCAGCAAACAAGAACAAACACACACAAACAGTCAACTCGACAGGCCTGGCACCAGCTGGGAGGCCGGCAGGGATCTGCAGCGGGAACAGGACACCGGCGGCCTCAACCCTGGAGGGGAATCCGACGACCTCAACCCTGGAAGGGAGCCCGGCGGTCTCGATCCTGGACGGGGTTCCGGCAGTCTCGACCCCGGAAGGGAGTCCGGCGGTCCCGACTCTGAACTGGAGCCCGGCGGCCTCTACCCTCCAAGGGAGTCCGGCGGATTCAACCCTGGAAGGGAGTCCGGCGGCATCGACCCCTCCCGCTGAGATCCCTCTGTCTGCTGGGTCCAAAAGGGTGGTTCATTCTGTCATGAATGGTGGGTGGTGAGAGACACGGAGACAGAGGACCCAGGTGCAGACAGCGGTAAGGGGTTAACACAAACTTTAATAAATAAAAAGCAACAAAACAAAGACCCACGTGGGGGTAAAGTAACAAACATGGAAACAGGAACAAGACTAACTAAACTAACAGGACTAGACTAAAACACATCACAACTACAAAATAAACTAAACTAACTCAAAGACAGGAACTCACCACATTACACAAACACGACACAGTACAATGAACCAGCACGAGACAGAAGACACAAGGGCATTATAAAGGGGATAAATCAAGAGGGGACAGGTGCAGGACATGAACTAATTAACAAACAATAACGAGGAGACGAAAGGGCGGGAACAGAGACGCCACACCAGAGAGTGGAAGACCAACAGGGACAAAACGTCACTCTCCACATAAAACAAGAGGTTCTATCATGGTTCTGCCACTAGGTCAAGAAAAGCAAGACAAGGTGGGACAGAACCATGACATGTTAGTATCAGGTTGGTCAACATGTCTTTGTGGGGTGGTGTTGGATGGCTTAAGGCTTAAGTCCAACAGAAGTTAACGAAATCATTTTTAAATCAATTGAGGCACATGTAAGTGCAGTCTCACCAAACTTATGCTCCATGTGAAAATGGTGGGGAAGCATTTCATCTCTGTGCCAGTAAAATTTTTACTAATTCTCTTGTTGAAGTTATAGTTGTTTACTTAGTTTCTTGTAAAAAGCTCCAGTTGATAGCTTTACTAGTCTGAGTACTCTGACAGCATGTCACACCATATATTAAGTCACTTAAATTAAATTAAAATACATCATTTACAATCATAAAATGTCATGACTGAAATCGCTAAATCAAACTAGTATAAAGAATGACTTCAAATGTCATGTCCTTCAAAAAAAACTATGGCAGTGTAACCACAAAAGAATGAAAAGTCCAACATTCTCCACACTTTCAGCAAGTTGACCCTAATGTGAGCTTCATTTTAACATTTCATAAAAAGTGTCTATTTTATTTACACTCCCAAAACCCAGAATAACAGACCTGCAAATCTTGCCATCTTCTTTGGTCTTTGGAAGGTGTTGTTTGGTAGACGTATGAATGTCCTGGAAATGATTTAGATGGTTTAATTTGTTTTTATACTGACATAAAACTTGTATAGTCTTGTATGTTTTCTGTAAAATATACAGGTATAAATAATATAATGGAATGAAGTACAAAAAATACAAACAATTGAAATGCCAAAAAATGCAGTTTTAGGAAGTGTTATCGTACAGTTTAGCAAAGCAAACAAATTAACAGAAATTAGTAGCCAAACAACCGAAACATACCTGTCCAGACAGTTCTCTCAGGGCTACTCGACTCTCAAGTATAGATACAAGGAACTGCATCTCGTATATGGAGACTGCTTACACATGCCACTCCTTCATGACGGGCAAGGACTATATTAGTATTCATTCGCACTTCTGTAAGAATCACGACTTATTCGAGATCTACAAGTGGTGTCAACTGATTTGGGTAAGGTAAAAATTAAGTCTTGTTTCTAGTAAACAATTAAAATAATTTATTAATATAAGCGCCACAATCTGACTTTAATGTATCAGCGTGATATTTTTGAATAATAAATGTTTCTGCAAAAATTTGATAATTGGTATTAATACCCCAATAAAAGACTATATTTAAGTATAAATAAATAAATTAGGTGAAGAAGATATTGTGGATGTATATTTGTTAAGGCTGTGAAGCATAACTCTGTAAAGTAATACAATTCATTTATGTTCTCTAATGTGCTTGTTGTAGTTAAAGTTCTCTGAGAGTCATTTAGCACTTGGAGAGTTCTTGCAACTGTCTGTACAGGTATGTTTCTGTTGCTTGGCTCCAAAAAATGATTTTGTGCTTTAGGAGATTTTATGAAAAGAAATGATTAAAATGTAATACGTATAATTATGTTCCTGTTTTTAACAAAAAAAAATAAAAATAATGTAAAAATCTTGGGAATGAAATCTACTAGTTTGGATTGTTTAGATTTAAATTATTTTGTTTAAGTAATTTCATTTGAACAAATTATTAAGTAAATCCAACTCAGTTTTATTATGTTAAACCCATTTAAATTGGTCAAATTAAGTATACTTATTTATTTTGTGTTGAGACTGCAGAAATAATTTTTGTAGATATAACTACCATGGCAGTTGATCTGTAGTTCCCAGCATGCTTTGTGTCTGACTGCATTAGGAGATTCATTTTCAAGATTAACTATCATTTTAAGTGTTTGTAAGTAAAAATAAAGACTTGTTCATGTTTTGTGTTGATTTATCTTTGAGATTTAGGAGAGTTTTGGTATTATTTTTAAGTTTGGGTTTTTGTTACCATTGTCCAGAAGTGCAGTGCTTGTGCTTCAGCTAATGGAGGCACAATATTAGCCATGAAGTGTGTGGAGGTGCCGGGAGGTGATGAGAGCTGAGGTCCGAGATGCCAGAGAACACTGAGGGGCACAGGGGAAAAAGTAGCAAAGAGCAAAGGCACTGGAGCACTACAAAAACAATTAGCAAGACTAGGAGGTAACTAAGACAGAACAAGACTGTGGCAGTCAGAGCTGGCATTAAACAAGCAACGATCTGACACAAGACAAGAGAACAAGAGGGATTAAATAGAGGGGACCTAATCAGCGGGGAATGAACAACAGGTGAATAATAATAAGGAGCCAGGGGGGATTGCTAATAGGAACGAGCTACAGGAGTGTAGGTGATGAGGTGATGGAAACCCGGTGAGGGGAAAGCCTGAAGGGGAGACACGGGGCGGGGCTAGTGACGTAGACACCGAACACGTGGAGAGCTGTCAAGACGGTTCCCCATGAGTTCGACAAAACAAAACAAACACTCACACAGGACACAAAGGCCACGACAAGACTGAGATCACGACATTCCCCCCCCCCCACAGGCGCCACTGGGCATCTAGGGGGAGGGCTCACCTACCTTCCGGTGGAAGTCCACTATCAGCGCCTGGTCCAGGATGTCGCGAGACGGCACCCAGCACCTCTCCTCTGCACCATAACCTTCCCAGTTCACTAAGTACTGATAACCCCGGCCACGTCGGCATACGTCCATCAGTTTCCTGACAGTGTACGTCGGTGATCCGGGGGGCGGGGCGTTTGCTGGCAGGGTTGAGGGGGATGTGACGACGGGTTTGACCCTGGAGACATTAAAAACAGGGTGGACTCGACCAAGAGTCGGGGGAAGCTTGAGCCGGACGGCCACCGGATTAACTACCTTGGTGATGTGGAATGGTCCAATGAACCTCGGAGCCAACTTATGAGAGGGCACCCGGAGAGGCAGGTCCATGGTGGATAACCATACCCGTTGACCACACACGTAGGCCGGGGGAGAAGACTGGTGATGATCGGCCGCTGCTTTGGTCTTCTGGGAGGTTCGGGTCAGACCCTTTCTGGCCCTCGTCCAGGTGCAGCGACAACGCTGAACGAAGGCCAGAGCAGAAGGAACCGCAGCATCGAGTTCCTGAGAGGGAAACAAGGGAGGTTGGTAACCCACAGAACATTCAAAAGGGGACATACCTGACGAGGATACTGGAAGGGAGTTTGGGCGTATTCAATCCAGGAGAGCTGTTGTCTCCAGGAACTGGGATTCTGTGATGTTAAATAGCGGAGTCTGCGTTCAAGATCCTGGTTGGCTCGCTCACACTGCCCATTGGTCTGAGGGTGGAAACTGGAAGACAAACTCGTAGAGGCCCCGATCTGTCTGCAGAACTCTTTCCAGAACCGGGAGGTGAACTGAGGACCCCTATCGGACACGACGTCAGTGGGCAAACCATGTAGGTGAAAGACGTGGTCCACCACCAGTTGAGAGGTCTCCCGGGCGGAGGGAAGCTTGGGTAGGGGGATAAAATGGACTGCTTTGGAGAAACGGTCCAACACCGTAAGAATGACGGTGTTGCCGCCAGAGGGGGGGAAGGCCAGTGACAAAGTCTAAGGCAATGTGAGACCAAGGGCGGGAGGGGATGGGGAGAGGGCGAAGCAGACCAGTGGGTGGGTGGTGGGATGATTTACATTGGGCGCATACTGGGCAAGCCAACCCTAACTGTTTAACATCAGAATTCAAAGAAGGCCACCAAAACCGCTGGCGGATGGACGCCAGGGTTCCCCGGTTACCTGGATGGCCGACCAACTTGGAGGAATGGCTCCACCGCAGGACTTCGGGGTGCAGCGCAACCGAGACAAACAACATGCCCTCTGGACACTCCCTCGGGACTTGCACCCCTCGACCGGCCTGCTCTACTCGTCTCTCGAGATCCCAGGTAGCAGCCCCGACCACCATCCCCTTGGGAAGGATGGGTCTGGTCGGAGGCTCCCCACCGGGGATCTCAAAGAGACGAGAGAGAGCATCGGTCTTGACGTTCTTAGACCCCGGCCGGTACGAGAGGGTGAAGTTAAATCGACCGAAAAAGAGTGCCCAGCAGGCTTGGCGTAAGTTTAGTCTCTTGGCTGAACGGATATACTCAAGGTTTTTATGATCCGTCCAGACCAAGAAGGGCTGCGCTGACCCCTCCAGCCAGTGACGCCACTCACCCAAAGCCAGGCGGACCGCCAACAGCTCTCGGTTACCGATGTCATAGTTCCGTTCGGCAGGGTTGAGGCGATGGGAGTAGAAGGCGCATGGATGCACCTTCCCATCATGACTAGAACGCTGAGACAGAACCGCGCCTACCCCAACGTCAGATGCATCGACCTCGACAATTAATTGTTGCTCGGGTTCTGGAAAACAAAGCACAGGAGCAGAGACAAAACGGGACTTGAGATCATCAAAGGCTACCTGAGCTTGGGAATTCCATCTGAACGAGACGTTAGTGGAGGTCAATGCAGTGAGCGGTATGGCTATCTGGCCGAAACCCCGGATGAATCGTCGGTAGAAGTTGGTGAAACCCAGGAACCGCTGAAGGGCTTTACGAGAGTCGGGGACAGGCCATTCGGCGACGGCTCTGATCTTGGCGGGATCAGGGTTGATGCCTCTGGGAGAAATTATGTGACCAAGGAACGAAACAGTGACAGCATGGAACTCGCACTTCTCCGCTTTAACAAAAAGTTGATTCTCTAATAAACGCTGGAGGACCTCCCTGACGTGTCGGGTGTGTTCCTGGAGAGAGGGGGGAAAAAATCAGAATATCATCCAGGTACACAACGACAAAACGATTAATCATGTCCCCCAACACAGCATTTATGAGGCCCTGGAAGACGGCAGGAGCGTTGGTCAAACCGAACGGGAGTACCAAATACTCATAGTGTCCCGAAGGTGTATTAAACGCTGTCTTCCACTCGTCCCCCTCCCGGATGCGGACCAGGTGATAGGCATTGTGAAGGACTAGTTTGGTAAAGACCTGGGCTCCCTGCAAGAGTTCGAAGGCAGTAGACATGAGAGGTAAGGGGTATTTATTCTTAACCGTAATCTCATTCAAACCTCGATAATCGATACAGGGACGCAGGGAGCCGTCCTTCTTCTGGACGAAGAAGAACCCTGCACCGTCCGGGGAGGAGGAATGGCGAACGAGCCCAGCCTGTAAACATTCTTGAATATACTTGTCCATGGCCTCTCTCTCCGGGGCGGACAGTGAGTAGAGACGCCCCCTAGGCGGAGAAGTGCCCGGGAGAAGGTCTATGGAGCAGTCGTAGGGGCGATGCGGAGGGAGAGAGGCAACTTGCTGAAGATGGTGCGAAGATCGTGGTACTCCTCCGGGACCCCAGCCAAATCGGCAGCCCTGACCTGAAACACAGAAGACACAGAGACAAGAGACGGAGCAGAACCAAGACAAGACGTATGACAAGATGGGCTCCAGGCCACCACAGAACTTTTAACCCAATCAATGTGAGGATTGTGCTGAGACAACCAAGGATGCCCTAATATGAGGGGGGTATTGGGGGAATTCGAGGATGTACAGCTCAATGCACTCACAATGATTACCCGAAAGAAAAAGTCTTACGTGAGGGGTGATGTGTGTTACGGTGGCAAAGGGGAGGCCCGCTAGCGTCTGGACTGAGATGGGTCTGTCGCGGAGTTTGACCGGAATCTTCCACCGGGCTGCGGTGCTGGCATCGAGGAAATTCCCTTCGGCACCCGAGTCGAGAAGAGCCTTGCCGGTGTGACTCCGACAATCGAATAGGATCCGGAACGGCAGTGAGGAACGGGAAACAGGAGAGGAAACAGGAATAGCGCCCACCTGGACTCTCCGCTCTACGGGTGGGCGGAGCCTTTTAACGGGCATTGAATGACTTGGTGCCCATCCCTCCCGCAATAGAAGCAGAGTCCTCCGAGAAGGCGCAGCTGTTTTTGCAGTGGTGTCAAGCGAGAGCGACCCAGTTGCATGGGCTCCTCCTCGGGACTAGTTCCGGTGACTTTAGGGGAAGCGTGGGCGTCTCGGACTCGCCAAGAGGTGGGTGAAGGCTGCCGGCGTCGGTGGCTGTTTAAACGAGTCTCGACTCGGAGGCAGAGGTTGGTGAGGGCGTCTAAATCCCTAGGAGGTTCGAGGGTGGCGATCTCGTCAGCAATGGACGCATTTAACCCATTGAGGAATTGAGCGCGTAGCGCTCCCTCGTTCCAGTTACAGGCGGCCGCCAGCGTCTGGAACTTGATGGAATAATCTGTGATCGAGTTACAACCTTGGGTCAGACTTGAGAGCTGAGCGGCCGCCTGCTCCCCTTGAGCTGACCTGTCGAACAGCCTGATCATTTCGGCCCGGAAATCTGTGAATGAGTGGCAAAAGGGTACTTGAGACTCCCATACGGCTGTTCCCCATTCTCGTGCCCGACCTGTCAGCAGGGTTAAAACAAACGCCACCCTTGCCTCTTCGGTGGCATAGCGGTGTGGCTGAAGGGAAAACACCAGAGCACACTGGGCGAGAAAAGGGCGGCAGGCATTGGGGTCTCCGCTGTAAGGCGGGGGACTATTGACATGAGGCTCAGACTCAGACAGATATCCACGAGACGAGCTGGGAGAAATTCGACTCGCAGCGAGTTCCCTGCGTAGCTCGGCGTCCAAGGCCGTAAGATCCGTGACTTGACCCACAAAATTTCCCACATCCTGTGTGGTGGCGTACAGCTGTGTGACCAGCTGTCCGAGGGTGACCCCCTGTTGTTGTAGAGCATTGCAGAAGGGGTCCATCACCGCTGAATCTCCAGTGTGGTCAGACCATTCTGTCATGACTCAGGGAGGAACAAGAGGTTCGGAGACTCAAATGTGGGAAAAAGGTCTTTATTGAGCAAAATATGTCCACAGCAGATCACCAGAGTCACTAGCCACAGGTACCTCATGAGCCCATGGGGAGAGAGCTCGACCCAGCGGTACTCACGGTAAGAAGCAGTATTAGAATCCGGACAGGAAACCTTGACTCTACCAGACACTCAGCGGGGAGCAGTCTCGACCCGCTGGAAGAATCCGGACGATAGAGGTGATCCCTTGTGAGGAGGTGCCGGGAGGTGATGAGAGCAGAGGTCCGAGACGCCAGAGAACACTGAGGGGCACAGGGGAAAATGTAGCAAAGAGCAAAGGCACTGGAGCACTACAAAAACAATTAGCAAGACTAGGAGGTAACTAAGACAGAACAAGACTGTGGCAGTCAGAGCTGGCATTCAACACGCAACGATCTGACACAAGACGAGAGAACAAGAGGGATTAAATAGAGGGGACCTAATCAGCGGGGAATGAACAACAGGTGAATAATAATAAGGAGCCAGGGGGGATTGCTAATAGGAACGAGCTACAGGAGTGTAGGTGATGAGGTGATGGAAACCCGGTGAGGGGAAAGCCTGAAGGGGAGACACGGGGGCGGGGCTAGTGACGTAGACACCGAACACATGGAGAGCTGTCAAGACGGTTCCCCATGAGTTCGACAAAACAAAACAAACACTCACACAGGACACAAAGGCCACGACAAGACTGAGATCACGACAGTAATCCATAATTTACTTGGTTTAGATTTGATGATTCCCCATTTAAATGGACAAATTGATGTCTGTCTGATAAGTAAGATCTGAACCATTGTAGTGCCTGTCCCTGAATACCGGAATAATTGTGTAAGCGATCTAGAAGTATTTTATGGTCTACAGTATCGAACGCAGCACTAAAGTCAAGCAGGACTAGGATTGAGATGTTACCTTTATCCGATGCTATAAGCAGGTCGTTTGTAATTTTAACAAGCGCAGTTTCAGTACTATGATGCGGTCTAAAGCCAGACTGAAATTTTTCGTGTCTGTCATTATTTTGTAAGAAAGAGCACAACTGAGTGGACACTACTTTTTCTAGTATTTTAGACAGGTAAGGGAGATTTGAAATCGGTCTATAGTTTCCTAGTTCATTGGGGTCTAAGTTTGGTTTCTTGATAAGAGGCTTAATGACGGCCAGTTTAAAGGGTCCTGGGACATGGCCTAGATTAATTGACGAGTTGATAATGTTGTAAATGGGCTCAATTGATACGGGTAGTAACTCTTTTAATAATTTAGTTGGTATGGGGTCTAATAAGCAAGTTGTAGATTTAGATGTTGCAATAAGTTTAATTAAATCTTCCTGTTTTATAGGTGAAAAACACTGTAGCCTTTCTTTTGGGGAGATGGTTGGTACTAATTCATAGGACAGACTTGGAGGTTGAGTTTGTACTATTTTGTCTCGTATGTTTTCAATTTTCTCTGTAAAAAAATTCATGAAATAATTGCTACCAAGGTGCGGCGGAATAACCAGATCAGGTGATGTCTGTTTATTTGTTAATTTAGCAACTGTACTAAATAAAAACTACACAAGTTCGATGTCAGTGTATTACTGTTTTATTTTTCATTTCCAGGACATTCATACGTCTAAAAACACCTTCCAAAGACCAAAGAAGATGGCAAGATTTGCAGGTCTGTTATTCTGGGTTTTGGGAGTGTAAATAAAAAAGACACTTATTATGAAATGTTAAAATGAAGCTCACATTAGGGTCAACATTGCTGAAAGTGTGGAGAATGTTGGACATAACTTTTCATTCATTTGTGGTTACACTGCCATAGTTTTTTGAAGGACTTGACATTTGAAGCTAGTAAATTATATATTTTATTTTAAGACTTTAAGTGACTTAAAATAAGGTGTGACATGCTGTCAGAGTACTCAGACTAGTAAAGGTAAGAAACTGAGTATAGAAATATACAAATATATGATAAGTAAAACAATCAGGAAAAGGCAAAGAACATTACAAAGCAAAACTTTAAAGATATCTAACAGAAAATCAAATCTGTTCTTCCTGGTCTTCCGAGTAGTAACACCAGTCTAGGCTAAAAAAAGCCTGTAATGTTTGTCACACATTCAGGATTGTAAGTATCAGGTTGGTCAACATGTCTTTGTGGGGTGGGGTGGGGTGGGGTGGGGTTGGATGGCAGGCTTTTTTCGTGCTTAAGTCCAACAGAAGGTAACGAAATCACCTTAAATCAATTGAGACACCTGTAAGTGTAGTGTAAAATGTCTGTCATTCTTTTTGTCCGGTTTCACAGACAAACCCTATCTTAAGCCAGGACCACAGTATACCATAGTTAAATTAGGACATTTAAGTCGTTTTTATTAAATGCCTTGGATAGAGATAAAACAATGTAATGACATATTTTAAGATATGTCAAGGCAGTTTTCAGTTATGACAGCTCAAACTTTCATTTTAGTTTGGGACTAGTCGTAAGCCTTGTCTATGACACTGGACACTAATGTTGTAATTTTTTACTGAATACAAGAATTTTTCACTTACAAAACATTTGGATATGTACAGAATGAATGTGATTGTACTTTATAATAATAATAATAATAATTCCAAAATTATGTTTATTCCAGCCCTTGTGCAATTCTGAATATATATTGTATTTTCAGTGTTTTGGTAAAAGTTGTAATGTTTATATTCTCTTTGTAGGAACACAGGAGAAAGATTTAAGGATTGTGCTGTTGGGGAGAACTGGAGATGCAAAAAGCAGCACCGGGAACACAATACTTGGTGAAGATGTTTTCACTGCCTCCTGTGGAGCCTCTTCAGAAACTTCTGAATGTAAATCAGAAACCCGAGAGAGAAATCATTGCAGAATTAATATGATTGACACACCTGGACTTTTTGATACCAAACACAGTGAGGACATCTTGAAAAAAGAAATACTGAGATGTATGATTGAATGTGCTCCAGGACCTCATGCCTTCATGGTTGTTTTTAGAGTGTGCAGATTCACTGAACAAGAACAAGATGTTGTAAAGCAACTGAATGATTTGTTTGGAGAACAAGCTCTAAAATATTCACTTGTTGTCTTTACTCACGGTGATCAACTTGATTCCGGTAAAACCATTATTGATTTTGTTAAAAGTAATACAGAACTTAACAGTTTTGTTAATAAGTGTGGAGGTGGCTGTCATGTCATTGATAATAAATACTGGAAGAACAGTCAGGACAACTACAGGAATAACACAGTTCAGGTTGAGAATATAATCAGAAGTGTAGAAGATATGATGAGGAGAAATGGAGGAGGCTGTTACACCAATGAAATGCTGCAGAAGATTCAGGCAAGAAAAGAGGAAGAAGAGAAGAAACAAGTCCAGTCTGGATGGAAATGGGCAGGATTACTCAAAGAGTTGGTGATGCAGTATGCAGCAGTGGGTTTTAAGAAGCTGCTGAAACGTTTTTGGGGGAATAAGACGGATACTTTGTAGTTTGAAAGAATCAACACATAGGCTATTTCCTGTACGGTATGTGGGATTGCTTTGCAGTAACATCTAACTAAAGAGCTGTTTTATTTTTTATGACTATAAATGTCATTGATTTTCCAACATGGGGTTTTAGAAATACTTGTGTAAATGCATTACAAATGAAAGTGATTGAATCCATATGTAATATTTGGTGATACAGGGTTGTCTTAAAATGATCAGTTGATATAAATATGCATGTGTCACCGTCCCGTCTGTCCCCCTGCCTGTTCCTCTGGTTTCTCCCTTGGACTACATCACCCAACATTGTGTTTCTTTATTCTTTGTCTCGTCTCATACGTTAGTTAATATAACTGTTTGCATTACCCTTGTGTATATGTTTGGATTATTATTAAAGATTTGGATTACAGAAAACACACAAGACTATACAAGTTTTATGTCTGTGTATTATTATCGTTTTATTTTTCATTTCCAGTCTACCATAGAACACCTTTCAAAGACCAAAAAAGATGGCAAGATTTGGATTTACCTTTGGTCCATGGGCGTTCCGTTAAGCACGAAGCCAGTTATGTTTTACTGTAGATTTGTATAAGCAAAAAGAAACCGAAATCAATATACTGTAAGTGGCTATATACATTGTATATTAAAATGTTTGCAATTAAGAATTAACTATAGGCCAGTTGATGTAACGTAAACAATGCTAAACAACGCTAGTCCGGAAGAATCTTGTACACTTGCGATGGACAGAATAGTGGCATTTGGTCCTTTGGTACACTTCCGATGGGCAGAATAGTGGTCTACTGGTCTTGCGCTGAACTTCGCCCATGGTTACTTGGCGTAAACTGAAAGAGGGCAGAAAAGTGGTCGATTGGTCGAGGTTTACACTGCCAGTGGAAATAATAGGGCTCTCTAGGTCAACACTGGGGCCCCGGTTCAGTCGGACAAAATAGTGAGTTATTGGCCAAGTAGTGGGGTCATGACAAAACAGAAGATTTCAGTTTTTTAAAGGGGTGATATGACAGGGCTAAAACTAATATTATCATTTGTTTTAGATGTAATGTAATGCGTATACACGATTTAAGGTTCAAAAACGCTGTATTTTCCACATAGCGTGCATTTGTATCGTTATGATTGTTATGATTATAAACATTTGTCTGTAATTATTGTTTTATGTCTGACAACAGAAACATTAAATATGTGAACGACTTTATTGGGTATTCAGTTCAGTAAGTTCAGAGAGTAAATGCATGTACATAGTGATGATGTCACAAACATGCTAATTAGCACGTAACATCAACCTTGGACCATAGTGACGGGTAAAAATAGATTATGACGGATTTTTTATGAGCCTGCTCGTCAAAATGACGGACAATGAAAAAGTCTAGCGCAACCTCTGCCGCAAACCTCTGCGTCGCTCCGTGAGACTGCCATCTAGTGGTAGGCCGTAGTTTATGCACGGTTGTGCGTGGATCTGAAGTTGTTTGTGTGTGGATTGTCCAATGCAAAACCGCGTAAAGAACGTCTCAAAATCCGAATGCACAGAACAGGATGAATGGACGCGCGCTGCAGGATACACAAATGCACAACTTCTCATTGGTATGCGCAAAATAATTATACATGAACACAAAATAAAACATTGTATTCACAAATCTGTCTCTATTTGTACAAATCGCCTCATGTTTATTACAATCTAAATTTCACAGATTCAAATCATACGGCATTTGTTTGTGAATACTAAAATACAAGTGTAACTTAGCGTCTCCGCGACATGGCTGCAGCGGCGACGATACAATGAGATTTGCAAGTACGCCCACCTCACTTGCGTTTAGATTTGGGCGGTCTTAGTCAAGTCATACCACAAAGTGACGTACATTCGTGGGGGTGTGGTTACACGAGGCGTTTCAGGCAGGTCTGGGTTCGCATTCGCTTTTAGATAGAATGCATCTTTTGTTCCGACACTTTAATTTTAGCAATTTTACGTGTCTAATACATGCATGGGCAACTTATAACACACCAAAGACACAGAAAAACACGTATTTCCGCCATATGACCCCTTTAACACTTACAAAAGAACATGTTAAATGAATATCGTTAAGGTTTAATTATATATGTACAGTGTAAAATAGCGATAATAATGAACAATAAATTGGTAGACTATTGGTTAAACTTGGCCATGCGTTTATTAATTTCCAACATTTGTTGTCCCTATGTTTAGTTGCCAAAGTCACATTCCCCAAGTATTTTAATTAAAGGATCAGATTTTATTATCAGTTTCTCCATCCGTCTGATAAAACTTTAGCGTAATCTCGTTGGGCTACCTTATGTTTGTGTGCTCCAATGCTCTTCGTTGTTCTGCATTTACCGCTAGAAAAATATACATAAAACGTTTGTTTTAAAATTGACATCTTTGTCATTAGCAAAAAGCAGCAATAGGCCTATATGCAACAGATGAATAACCAAAAAGAGAGAGGATTATTTAGGCCTATTTGGCACTAAATAAAGGAAGGTAGTAAATAAAAACAAATTGCGCTATTTAGCCAACTTAAAACACCACAAGGAAATATACTTCACCATGATCAGCCCAATTTTCACGACCCAAAGAACAGTGTTGGGAGTCACGCAGTACAAAATTAACAAAATTACAGTAATTTGTTCCTTTCTGCTGTAACGATGTAATATAACGCATTGCTAATGAAATTTGGATATTATTATACTGAAATTATTTTTTAAATCATTTACCAACACATTCCATCCCCTAAGAGAAAAAAATCTGTGATTAAAATGCTATGATTATAAAACTGTTTCCAAAAGTAGTAAAGAGGTTCTGCGTTTTACCATGTCATCAGGCTATAGTTTACATTATAGTGGGCTCTACCTCTCCCATTATTCAGCAGATCGTTTGTTTGTCTACTTTTGCGATTCTGACAGCGATTGTTACTTATTGCGCCAAGAGGTACATGTCCCGCCCCTCCTGCGCTGTGATTGGACGGCCGAGTAAAAAGTGACATTGATGAACACAATCATTATGCATTAACACATCGCCCCGCGCTGGATGTATAGTGAGCAGCACTAAACTATATTTTAGCATTTTAGAATGCATACACTGCTGAAAAAGCTATAGAAGCCATCACATAAATTCCACTGGATTCAATGGTTATGACAAGAATTTTATTGGTTGTAATGGAAACAAAAGTTGCTACTGGTATGAGTTGGGTTCTGTTGATGAGACCATTAAACCATTATGCCCAAAACACACCACAAAAAAGGTATTAATATAACCTATGGTTTCCAGTCGAGTTTTAGTGGAAACCATTTGAATTTCTGTGGTGGGTTTTTTTCAGTGGGGAAGTCATACTTTTGTGGTTATTTTGATAAATAAGTAGTGTAACGCATTACAATTCAAAGACAGCAATATTGTAATATAACTAGTTACTTTTAAATGACAATAACTAGCAATTTATAATGAATTACATTTTGGAGGTAACTTGCCCAACACTGCTAAAGAAATGCACATTACATTGCAGTATATTACGTCACGTGTCTTTACGGGATCTTCACTGGGTGTGTTTTTGAAGAAAATCACTGGCGGTGTGAATGGACAAAATCTAACGATCCCGGGACAAATTCCTGGACACATTTCTCGTGTATTTTCCAGGATCTCTGTATTAAAAGGGCTTTGGGTTATTCCTCTCATATTTTGTATTCCTGAAACTGCCCTCGCGCAACAAAGAGAGACTTTTCATTTGTAGTCCTTTTCAGTCTCCGTTTCCGCAGAAATCGCGCGACTTCCGTCGTCAGTGTCAAATATGGCCACGTCTAGACTGGAGATCAATTTTATCCGATTATTATCACGCTGTGAGTCTTTGGCTTCAGAAAAAAGAGGCGAAACGGAATGGAGACTCGAGAAGGTAAAAAACAACATTGCAATGCATTTAATGGTATGTTCTTATGGTGAATAACTTACTTATATTTTAAAACAGTGAATATTCTGCATCTAAACAACCAAGCCATTACCAACAACACCATTTATGTAAGACTAGACTACGTAAAATTCAAGTGTAACATTCATGTGAAATATACTTAACGTAACAATTTTTGGCTTGTTATTTGGACAGTGACATTTATTGTTTTAATCTATCTTTTTGATGTGTTAAAGAAATGATATAATTATATAATATTTTATAAATGAATCTAATATTTAATATAAATGTTTTTTTTCTGATTTAAGTATGTTGGTGCTCTGGAAGAAATGCTTGTGGCTTTAAAGAAGAGTCCCAGGTACATTCAATAGGTTCACTATTACCACTATTAGAAGTAGGTCTTTTATTCATGTTTTACTACTTTGTTCTCTATGTGAACAAACTAATATGACAATAGTAATAATTGAGAGTGATATTGAAATAATTTATACAGGAGGTAATAGATGACGAATCGTTTTTCTGATTCCCTCAGCAAACCAATGCCAGAAATACTGACAGATTACACCCGCAAAGTGGACTTTCTCAAGGGTCTCCTGGAGGCTGAAAGACTGGTCCGTTATTATAATAATTGATCCATGCGTATAGTCCATTACATTATATTTACTGTATATACACAATTCTTTTTCTATTTTTTACGGTCATGTATAGTATCTCATATTTGGTCATGTACAAGTGTTTTTTTTTTCTTCTTTATTGTTTATAGCCGTCTCCAGCAGAGAAATCTTTAGCCAATCAGTTTCTGGCTCCTGGACGCTCACCTACAATATCCAGCGAGAGAACACCAGCCAGCAAGACAGTTCATATACAGAGCAAAGCACGATGTGCTGGAGAGATGAAGAAGGAACTGATGAGCACGGTATGACTCTTGTTCTCTTCTAACTACAACTGTGATGTAATGTCAAATAAAAATAGATTAAATCTAGGTGAATACAATTTCTTACATTTATTTTTTGTAAAATTGAGATCTTTTGAAAGAAGTTAAGATATTCAGAAACATTTTAATCAACTTTTGTGTCTTCTGTATTTTAACAGGCGGTTTCAAATTCTGGTAAGTATTATTACTAATCTATCTCACTAGTATTGCATCAAAGGACAATCCATACATCATTATTGACCTTTTTCTTTCTTTGTCCTCCATGAACAGGTTCATTTGATTCCGATCTGAGACACAGGAGGTAGACTTTACCACATTTACCTCTTTCTTGTTTTTTATTGAATGTCTTGTTTGTATATAAAAAACACTGATAAAACCTCCCTCTCTTCTCAACGGTTCTTCAGGAGCATCCCTGTGGACGAGCGACAGTCCGGCGCCGAGCTGGACGCGATTCTTCAACACCATCACAACCTGCAGGAGAAACTGGCAGAAGATATGTTAAACCTCGCACGCAACCTGAAGAACAACACGCTCGCTGCTCAGAACATCATTAAACAAGACAACCAGGTCTGATGCCTTGCTTTTTACACAACTACAACTGTTTATGTATAGGAACAAGGATTATTTATGATTTTAATTTATTTTGCATGCCCAGTGTGAATCCTATCTGACAGAAACAATGTTACAATGTCTGTCCACTAGAGGGCGCCACCATATTAGTGATAGTACTACTACATATTACTTTATATTGAACTTTCAGAACTAAATGATATTTGGTCAAGCAAATCTGCACTTCCCGGTTAAAATGTTTTTCTTTATATTTAGACACTGACTCAGTCCATGCGACAGGCCGACATGAACTTCGAAAAGCTCAAGACAGAGTCCGAGCGCCTGGAGCAACACACCAAAAAATCTGTCAACTGGTTTCTGTGGCTGATGCTTATAGTCGTCTCCTTTACTTTTATAAGCATGATCTTATTTATACGACTGTTCCCGAGACTCAGATGATGTTCAACATTAGAATAGACTAGATTTATTTTATCTTCAGCAGCGGATTTACAGATAGACACTAGCCAAGGTCTGATATAGCTCCACACTCTGCTGTTGTCTGATTATCAGCTGACACCCTCAGTTTTTGTTCCCAAGAAATTTACATTGTTTCCCGCATGCCATTGTGATCATATCTCAATTCATATCTGCATTCATAATTTGCTATTAAATATCCGCATTTGTCACTTTCCCATGTACGGTGGATATGTAAACGGACCGTGGATCTATTCTGATGCTTGTGAGCTGTTTTAAGGTCCGGGTAGGCTTGTCCAGGCCTGCTGTGTCAATCGGCTGTACAGGAAGAGTTCTGGGAAGCATAGGGAAGTATTTTTGCTCATTGGAGGCACACTCGGCTCAGATAGGAAAGGCGGATACAGAACGGCCTCAGGGAACTCAGCTGGAAAATAAATGCCCCGTATTTAGCTGTCCGGTTACTTAAAGATCTATTTGTGCCTGCAGTTCCCTATATAGCACAAAGCCCTGCACAGTATTAAGAATTGCTCAGATATGGTGATCATTCATGTCATTGGTTAACGTCTGTGTTTATTGAGCGTTTGGTCTTGATGGGTCTAAATGTGTTGTTTTCTGTGGGCTGTCATTGATTATGCATTGTGTGTTGCTCATGTTGGTTTTGATTGTTCCACCTGACCACAGAACAGCCATGTTGTTGTTTTCCTATCAAGTGGGTTCCCGATGAAGTGGTAATGAAAGGTATTTGTGAAACTAAAACGCAGGAGTGTGATATTTTAATAAAATAATTTGCAATCCACTTACTTGCCCTCTGTATAATTTAGACATTTTATATATAGAATATCTCATATATATGAGATTATTGTAGTGAGATTTTGAGGGGGGGTTTTAAACCTACAAAAAGACGTTTCATAATTTGGTGAATGTTCCTTAAAATCTAAAGTTTATTACCAAATCGAGAGCCACAAACTAGGAGAGACGATCTCGATGAAAGAAACTATTGTGTTTAAAGTGCTTCGAAGAAACATTAGAGAAATTATATTTTATATATCTATATTTTATCACTTATTTATTAATATACGTTTGAGGAAAAAAATCAAAGATACAGAAGGCTATGTGACGAGCTAAATGTACGTATGTACATTTTTTGTTTTCACTTTTCTGAGTGAAATGATTGGTGTTGTTTATTAATTTATGACTTGTACCTGAGTCATTATTTTTATAGTTATTTGTACTTTTACCTAAGTAAACATTTTTGCTCCTTTTTTGCCTCATTCCACCGCTCCAGACATGACGACGCATCCGCCATTTTGAAACGGTCAACAATTCCGTCGCTGTAAAAATCATAAAGTTTTAAAATAAAAAAGAAAGGATAACCTTTCGCAGGTAAGAAATTGTTCTTTTGTGTATTTACATGAGTTTACTAGGTATTATAAACAATGTTAACTTTTTAATGTCATGTTAGCTAACGCCTTTGCCTTGATGAATTGTATTAGTTTAGCAGTTATAAAGTTTTGGGTCTGCACAACAGCACGTAACATTTGATACTCAAATTAATGTATAATTAAAGAATTTATTTCAGTGATTAAAATGCTGACAAAAATGGAATTTTATGTAACAGTTGGGCCTCTTGAATAAAGTTCCTTATGGCCCCCAACTGTTGTTAGCATTATGTCCCCTAATACATCATAAATCATTGTTACGCTGACACAGCTCTCCTGGGGACCCAAAAGTCCAATTTTCCAAAGCAAGTCGATCCACCTTTGAAGTTTGAAGTAAAGCAAGTAGATAAAGCGCCTGCAAGTTTTAATTTAGTAGTTCCTGCCGTCTTTACAGTGTAAGCTCTGATCCAGGCGTGGGCTTAAGGTGGCAGGTTATTCGGGGTGAAGGGATTGAAGCGACACCTCTACAGGCCCGCGGGCCCCCGCTCTACCCCAGGAGAACCCAGCAGGTGCTGCGGGTTCCTGGAAACCGCTTCAGTTCACAAAGGTTTGACACAATGAACCCGGCCCTCTCTGGAATCTGTTTAGCATTTGTATTAGTGAACAGTTGCGCTGCCAGACCTCAAGTTTGAATCCTGAAATGCAGCGTGTTGTGTCTTCTCGGGGTCAAATATTTTCTTCAGCTTTGATAAGAAATGGAATGTGAAGGACGTTTGTGCCCAATAAACATCTCTCTTATTCAGAAATGGTTTTTCTCATGGTTGCTTTCATTGAATGTAGGATGACTTCTCTAAATCCCAAACTCTGGCATTCCTGTAATGGCATTTTGTTTGGCAAAAATAAATGTTAATATTCATGTAACAATCTTAAATGAAAGGTCAAATTCCACTTCAAGACCACAAGATATCCAAACGGGAATTTGTACAATAACTACAATTCTGTTCTGACAACAAGTCACCGTACAAAAAGCTTCTTTCTAAAGAAAAATTCTGTCATCATTTACTTCAAACATTAACCTCCATTGACTTTCATTGTATGGACACAAAACCACAAAGACATTTCTCCAAATACCTTATTTTCATTTCACAGAAGAAAGAGTCAAGTTTTAGACATGAGGGCGAATAAATAATGACCGAATTTTGATTATTGGGTGAACTATCCCTTTAACAGAGATCAATGATACAGCCTGATGAAATCTACTAAGAGAGCAGTTTAAGTTGTTTTCAGCTTTTTTTCTTCTAGTTTTGACAAAAGTCAGTGAAGATGTGATATTGTGGTGCTTGGGGGGCGGAGAGCTTGTTTGAAACAAAGTTGTTGCAACATGCCCCAGCAGGAAGGCAAGTGTGGGAACGGTGTGCCGCTTTGATCCTTGGCATCTCCTCTCAGAAGGAGCCGGTGTAATTATGCCGCTGGTCTTCAGGATGGGCGATTTGGGGGAATCTGCTCTCCTGTAAACACTAATGGTGAGCAGCGTACGGGAAGTGGACGGATGGCTCTTGGTGTGTTGTTTTGTTGTAATGCAGATAGAAATCAAACAGTTGTGGTTAAAGTAAAGACAGTAATGTAAATATAAACTATACACTATAAAAATATTATATTTCTAATGTATTGACTGTAGCTAGTCAATATCAGATCCATTCATTCTAACAATATCAATATCCCACATGCAAAAGCTCTTGTTATTGACACGGGGTGTAAGTAATGGAACAGCGGATCAATATTTGCTCGATCAATGTTTGTTTATACGCATTTGACATTTGCTCAGTTGTGTTCCTTTAGTTAAGTGTGGTTTATATGTCCCTGTGCAATAAGGTGTGGCCGGATGGATCAATATAACACTTTTCTCCTCATGCGGATGTGTCATAGCTGTTATAAAATCATAGAATAATAATAGTTTTTCTTAATGAAAGTTAATCTGTTTTTTTTCACTGATTATTAAGCATAACTATATCATCAGAAATAAAAATAAAAATTGTATTAAAGTTGTTAATTTAACTGTGGGGTAAATGTGACACGTTAGTGTTCGTCAAGTAAATTGTTTAACACAAAATTGTTTTCTATTGTATCATTTGTGATACAAATGATAATATATTACATTTTTTAAATGTAGGGATGGGGAGCTTGTTTCGTAAGCATGTGACACGTGCTTTGACGTGTGCAGCCGGCTGGGTTAATAGAGGGCCACTAATATGATCACAAATGATTTTGGATTACTGGTGTCAGGTCAGTATATGAGCTTTAATATAGCACATAGATTAATCACATCTTTTCATCAACCAAGACGTTTTGTGCCTGTGTGCTTCCACAGATTAAACAGTCCAATGAAATTACAATTGTGTTTCAAGGAGGTTGACGTTTTGATTCCAAGTGCACAAATCACATTAATGGCAAACTATTAATAAATTAAAAACTTTTTATTGTTCCATACCATGTTTTTATTTCTGTTTTAGGAAGCAGGTACATTTAGATTTATTCATTTTAGAGACGCTTTAATCAAAGCAATTTGAGGAAATTGGGGAATATTTAACATTTAGTTGTAAACTCTGTTTAAAAGCATTAAAATCACTTCGCAGTAATGAGCATTGCATAATTGAATTAAATTATTATTTTACATATATGTATTATATATCACACGTTTTAAGAATAGAAAAGAATAGAATAGACTTCAGTGAATCAGCTTCTGCGTTTCTACAGAATTCTCCGAAAGACTCCATGTCAGAATCCTTGATCCGCTCGATCCGTTCCGTGTTTTCTCGCGCGCCGCTGCTCTACCCCAGCTGACTGGCAGTGCTTGTTTACTGGTGGAGAGGTACACAGAAAGAGAGACGAGTGGGGGAAAACCATACCGCCGACAACACGCGACAAGTTTTCCCACTTTTAGGCCATTCCCACGCCAATGAGTTCAGCTAAACCGCACACTGAGGTCTCGTGGACTGAATCGAGAGGTTTTTGTGGGCAGACCGGAGGCGCGCTGCCCGTGAGTCTGTTGATTAACAACGTGGACGATTAACGCAACGCGGCCGAGACGCGCGTATGCTCACACACTTCGGGAGCATTGTGCTGGGAGCGAAGGCTCTGGGGGAATACCAATAACTGATTTTTTGCACGGAAGACTTTGAAAATACACGAAAGTGTGTGGATATTTAATTTTGTGGCTGGTTTGAAAGGAGAAGCGAAGAAATCGCGTTTTGGTGTACGCATGTGTATAGTAGATGTCCATTTTCCGACGCGTCTTGAAGGGCGAGCTGTCTCAATAACAGAAACATTTGGCATTGCGTGGAACGACCTGTGGAATAACGCCTGTTTATTTGCACCTGTTCTCGGAGGCGTTACACATCTGACACGTTTTTGAAGATTTTATCCTTTGGGAAACAGTTTTTGATTTTCTGTGAGCGGTGGAAATATTGTTTTTGCATTTACGACTAAGATACCCACCCTGGGCTTTTATTATTTTATAACAAAAAATCTGCAAACTGGTAACAGTTACCCTTCAAATCAGGGTTATGAAAGAATCGCAAGGTGCTATACCCTTGGGGGTACCCCTTTCCTAGAAGTGTGGATTTATATAGAAGAAATGCATACGTTTTATTCCTCATCTACTGAAAGCGAAAAGATGCAGCGCAACAATAGTTGAAAATGACTCTTATTTGTATACGCAAGATCGTGTTATTTAATAGTGAATTCGGACATGCTGTGTAGTGAACACTACTTAGACTGGACATTATCAAAGTGAAGCACGCCGGACCCCTGGGTCCCCTTCTTAGGGGGTCTCATTTAAGTTGTCGCTGGGACTGAGACGGTTTTGGGGGGTGTATTGAGTAGTTTGTTTCCTTTGTTTTTCATCTAAACCGATTTTGAACGCACCAGAGGTGGATTTGATTTCCAAAGCAAAGGAAAACGTGTCGCGAGGAATAATGCGGCTGGACGCCTCTGTGGTTGTTTTGGTCACGCTCGTCTACGTTGTGTGCCAGTGCGGATCGATAAATGGAGAAAGTGAGTATTAACACACTAGCGCAATTAAATACAGAAATATTTATTTAGCTATGTTATTGTAATAATTTAGTTTACAACACAGGGGACTTGTGGAATTCACTCCATGCAGACTGCGGACAGCTTCCAATATGAGTTGAGGAGGGGTGCTTCTCACATGTGACCGATTTCGTTTTGTTGTCGCGCCGAACTATGTATTTCCAAGCTGTTTTTCGAAGGCACATACAATTTAAAACTGAAATTACAATATTATTCTTACGAAATATTTCATGTTTGAAGTAAAACGTGTGTTTTTATTCGTCGTTTTACCCGCTTCCTTACAAAATGGGCCGTTCCTGAGGCCTGGCGTTCTGTGCGTCAGCCCGAAGGCCAGATTATCGCTCGTGACTGGCCTCGGCGGCATTCGCGCGAGCCCGCCATCTGAATTCCAGTCGCGGGGACGTGCACGCACGGATACGCACGTTCTGTGTGGAAGCGTGTAAACAAGTCGAAGCCCTGAAGATATTCTCAGTTGTCAATAAGTGCAGGATTAGCCTGAACTGCTTTGGGTATTTTTATTTAAAAATGTTTGCCTTTGTGTAGTGTGATATTTTATACGTAATTTGTGGATGCCATTTTATGATATCAATATAAAAACACAACCATTTATTTGAGCTCTATATATTTTAACTGTCGTAAATGTGTCACCCTTATGTAGTAGTTGTCGTGTATAATGCATGTCTGTCAATCTTTTTTTTTTACTTTATTTAGATGGATTTTCAGATAAAAGCGATCCAATCTATGCTGAAAAAAATATAGAAACCAACCATCAAATGAATTGTAAAGGGTTTAAGGGTTCTAATGGAAGTTGTATTGGTTTTACTGGAAACTATAATATTCTCCGAGGGGTCTATATTGGTAATGTGTTTGGTGTTAATGTGTGTTTTTTTTCTGTATCTAAACTTTTAGCTTTTCTATTTCTGAACATTATCTTAAATTTGGGACAGGCACCTTAATGGGCACACTTAGAATTGTCATCTGTTAATGTTTTAGGCAAATGCGGGATTGATTTTATGATCTGGAAATATTTTGATTTTGTAATAATTAACCGAAGAATTCTAGAGATTCCTTGATATTGTAAAGTTGGAAAATGAACAGAAACGTTTTATCTATATTGCTGGAGGCACAAGATTATTTTGTTCTTGCATTATTATGACTTTAAAGCATAAATTGCAGTGTTACTCTATTCAGCCATAACTTTGCTCTATTTGATGAGACGGTCGTCCCAGCGGTTTTGTCTGTTTGTTTTTTAATCTCCAGTTTTTGCCAGGGTCTAAGCTCTTTTGAGTCTTTTGATGTGAACTGTCATTTTAATCAATTGACAAACCCCCTTGGCTCTATTTTCAAATACTAAGACATTAATAGGTTGGAATAACACTGTTTAATGTTACTATCGGCCTCCGTAGACCTGTTTGGGATCGTCTGACACTCTTCGGTTTGCTTTGGTATGTCTCCCAGAATTCCAAGCGTGTGGAATGTCTTTGAAGTGGCCCACCCTGTAGGTGCTCTTGGCGTTGAGGGTTTTGCGACTCGGTTGAACGTCTGCTGCCTGTTGACCTCTAGTCTTCCAGGTCACGTAGCCCAACATTTGCCAGTAGCATGTGAGCTCTATGTTCAGCTCTCCGAATATCAAGGGTGGGCTTTTCCCAGGAAATCCGAGCATTTTCACAGGCTCCTGTTCATCCTTGTGGGCATATTTTGAAGATGCAAAAACATGCCTGTTAATGTAATGCTCAATGAAACCAAACATATTTGTTCATGCAAAATGATTAAAACTTTGATTTTGAATAAAAAACAAAGCAACATGAATAATCTTTTTAAAAATGCATAGTAACACCTCTAGTCAATATTCATTGACCAAAGAATCATGCTAACATGTTTCGTTCATCGACACCGCTTAGATGACCCACATACTAAGTCGATGCTTATTGCAACATGCTTGAACAATCTGATCTGATGATCCGTTGCTGTTTGTGTGTCCATACGGCTTTATCCGTCAGTGATCTCATGCTACAATGTCTCTGTTAAACCATGCTTGTGATGCAGGGGTAAACTTGTGTCGAGTCCTTTTAGAGTGTATGGGCGGAGAGGAAACTTGCATTTATGAACATCTTGAACTTTTTGGCAGCATTTGCTGGGGGTTAAGGGGATAGTTCACCCAAAACTAGAAATTATAAAGATCTTTTATTCACCCCAGTGTCATTCAGAACCTGTATATGACTGTTTCTTCTGTGGAACACAAAAGAAGACATTTTGAGAAATGCCTCTGTGGTTTTGTTTTCATATAATGGAAGTCAATGGGGGCCAATGTTGTTTGTTTACCAATGTTCTTCAAAGTATCTTCTTTTGTGTTCTGCAGAAGGAAGGTATTCATACAGGTCATTTTACATTAAAAAAGTTACATTTTAAAGAAAAGTTATTTGTAACCAGAATGTTTTCCTGAAAAAAATGATTTTAATACATTTATTATAAAACTAAATGGGGTCCATTTTAATTTCGTATTATTTTTAATGGATGATTGATTTGATACATTGAAACTAAATTAGATTTACAAAATGTTCAAGTGTTGATTTTACAGGGAGTATTTTCTAAAATAAATGAATGGGTGATGACAAGCTCCTTAATGCTCACTGCACTTCATATCTCACTGGGGTTTGGACCAGTATGTGTGGCAGAAACACATGCGAATTCTCTCTTAGTTAATGAGCCCAAAATGTGTTTGATACTCATCTTTATTCTGCCAATAAACCTTTCAACAGGGTTAACTGGGCGACATTCATTTGTTTTACTTTGCGGCTAAATTAAGTTTCCCCCCTCTCCTTTTGAATAAATAGTGTCAGATAGTTTAGAAACGAACGAAATTCCAAGACAGTGAATGAAACGAGCGTTATTCGGTTTTCATAGCCCCAGTTTGATCAGATTGTCAGATCTGGTTGTGTTAAAGTATATTGCAAACATACTTTGGAAATTTATTAAACGCACATGTTTTATGTTGGTTTTCTTGCACGGCTGTGAAAATAGGTATATTTGAGGTTGACGTTTATAAATTGGTCTATAGTGGATTGATCTTTTGGTAGTCAGGTGAGAAATCGCCAGTGTCTTTGTGGCTCTACGTTGTCCTGAGGTTTCCTTAACTGGAGGAAAGAGAGTTCACCGTCTGTCAGTCTATTATGTGTTCCCCTCACACGTATTCGCATCATCCCACCCGGGCCGCCCATTCAAACGCAACGCCCGGCCACGGTTAACCGTCCCTGTACACCTCATCAATCGTCTGTTTATCAGAGGGTTTTGTGAGTGCGAACGGCAAACCCAGTCACCTTTATGGCCTGCTTGTTTTCGTCCAGTGCAGTTCTGCATAAATAATCGGGGTTGGTAAGACTTTGAGAAGGGGCCAAGCTCGAACGTGTTTTTCCATGTTCTGCTTTTTTTTACTTTGGTGAGTTTTGGTCATGCACAACTTAGTTTTGACCTACTTTCGTGTATTAAAGCAAGACAGAAGTACTTTTAAATTTAACGCAAAAATGCATTTGCAACACGTTGTAATTGTACGTGAAGTCTACTTTTATGCTGAAATGAAAACAATACAAACGTTTCATTTAAAGTAGGTTGAAACGTAAAGGAAATATCTGGCAATTTTCTTATTGCGACTTCTACTTAATGAAACCAACATTCAAATATTGGGGTCATGGGTGACATGATGCAATATTTCTAGCAACGTTTTAGTCTCTGCTGCAGATGCTTCAGCCTTGGGCGTGTTGCGAGGAAAACTTCAGAAATGTGTCCAAATATCACAGCGAGCCTAGTGCCACAGAGACGGCTCATACTGTACTTAGCAGTCACCCAGGATGAGATATTAGCCATGGTTAACTACAGTGTCAAAGAAACAGTGTACCTATTGTTAATAATAACACGTAAACTTGTTGAACTTTATTTTGTCTAGTTAAAGGCGGGGTAAGCGATTTCCGACTTACGCTTTAGACAACTGAGTCAGGCCGAGTACCAAAACAACCTTGTTGCCAATCTGCAGTAAGGTGCACAGTGCACAGGACGGACATTAGCCGAGCCGAGCGCTGACCAAAGCGACAGATGGGGGTGGGGTGTGTTTGTTTTGGTGATTTGAACATCAACAACGGCTAAGAGAAATCAGACGCCCGCCTTTAATCCATTTATTTCTTTTGTTTTTATGTTCTTGTGAAATCAGCTTTTTTTTTAGCTGTCCATCAACTGTAAATTTGACAGGTCATAAGAGATTTGGCGATGAAGTGGGTCTTGATTTTGAATGCAAACGATTTGTGGTCCCAAATGGTTGAATGCATACTTAAACCGCATTGAATGTGTATGATTGTATTTAATATCAGCACGTAAATATGAAATTATGAAAAGGTTAATATTGAGTTTGGGTGACCTACATTATGGAGGGGTTTGTATGTTGTGTGCATGTCTCACCTTGCTTGGATTAAGGACATCCAGAATGGAAAAACCAACAGTTTAGCGTCCAGGAACGGCAAAACAAATAGTGGAAATAGTAGTTGAGCCCTTCGTCTCAGTGTAATGAATTGATATTTCATTGCTGCCTAATGTTGCATGAACACATGCTCAAAAATATTTGCAAATGCATGAATCATTTTCTTTATGGAGAGGTAAAAATTCACATATATTCGTGATTTAGGTTTTTCGTTATTCTTCAATTTTCTTTTGTTTCATTGTGTTCTGTTCACTTTTGTTTGTTTTTTTGGTTCTTTCTTTTTGTTTGTTTCTGATTCATTTTGTTCTGTTCGATACGTCCCTGGCTCTCTTCAATACGATTTTTTGTTACATAAATCCGTATTTATATTTCGCTTGCTGTCCAGTTTTGTTTTGCTACTGTCTTTCGTTGGAGTTCACAGAGTCCGCTCAGTAGAATCCACCTCTTGAGTCTGACAGAGCGTGCAGAGCGTTTATGGTAGATGTAGGTTTACCCAGCAGCAGGCGGTCTGAGCCGGTGGTCTCCAGAACAGACAAACAGCCCATTAAAGTGACCTGTCTGCCCCTGCGGACACGCGGCCGTTCCTGTCCCCGCGGTAACTCTGTGGATCCAGTCCAGAGGCGACGGGAGAGAGCCACGCTGCAATGGCCGTATTCATCTGCTGTCACGCCTGAACGCACGCCCAGCCGTCTGAATGAGAAATTGATCAGTATTGGCTTTTGTCGTCTTGGCTGATGCAGCTTACTTCCACTCTGCAACCCAGAAAATAACTGCGGTTGCCAGACGTAATCGTATAGCTTAATATGTAAATAAATAACTTGTATATAATATATGAAGACTATCCTTGACTCTTGTATGTTAGAAACGTGGCTGTCTATTCCGGCCAGGCTGCGAATTCACGAGAAATAGCCAAATAGCGGAGATGCCAGTTCCCATCTGGTTTTGGAGCGGCATTCCTCTACTGTCGGTAACCACGCATCCCCGTTGACCCGAGGGGCGCGCCGCCGCTTTTAGCAGCACTAGGAAATGCGTTCTTGTGTCTCTTCAGCAGTAATGGGGGCAGAAGTCTTTTGGTGAGAGCGTTATTACCCCACGGCTTTTGATATTCGATGCTTTCACCGCTTAACCGTAAATTTTTGCACAAAAAGCATATGGCTGCAAAAACTGACTGCGATTTGTTTTGCGGCAGGGTCTTATTGGTCAGGAGTTGGGACTTCCTGATGAATGAATTCTTGGCTTTGTAGAGCTAGACTGCTTAGGCTAAAAGCATTTTTTGTTGTTAGAAGGACAAAATAGAGCAGAGAGTTTGATTTGTTGCAGAATAATGGCGTGAAGAAGTTTTTATCTTAAACTTCAAGTTTAAGCAGCACCTGTTACATATTTGATTTTATAGACCATTTTATATACTTTTTTCTAAAATGTTCCTTTTTATTTGTAGGGAGAAGAGGTTGATTTTAGACTTTTCTTTTCAAACCATGCTGCTGTCAGAGAAAGACTTGAGATATTTTGAAGAATGCTGGTAACCGAAAATTGGCGGTACCCATTAACCTGTATTGTTTTTGTGTCTATACAATAGAAGTGAATGGTAACGCTGTTGGTTACCAATATTCTTAAAAATATCTTCCTACGTGTTCTGCAGAATAAAGAAAGTCAAACAGGTTTGAAATTACGAGGGTGAGTAAATTATGATAGAATTTTTATTTTTGGGTGAACTACCCCTTTAACCCTTATTGACAAATACAAAGTTATTATAAAGTGTTATATTATTTCTATTGCCCAAGCAACCAGTTTTCTGATCGGCCTTGATCTTCCTGACATGTGGTCCGAGAGCCACCGCGCTCCAATTTCCAAGCGCTGGTTACTATTGCTAGAAGCGTATTAAATTCTCCATAGGGAATGCGAAGCTAAAAATAAGGAAGCCTGTCGTAATGTAAACACTGGGAAATTCTGCTTGAGACGTGAAGGGCTTTTATTATCACTTGTTATTCATATTTTCTAGCTTGCTCGTGACTACCAAAGTGAATCGTGCGGTTCATTGTTGAGTCAAACTTCAAGAGTACCGGTTAATATTTTGCTTCCGCTGTAAGTGTGAAATCGAATCCTCAAGTGAGCGTTGATGTCTCTCGATTGCCCCCCAGCCCTGTTATGGAAGTCAAATATCCAGTGCTATTGTCTTGAGTGTGTGTTTATGTTCACATAAGAGGCCATAGGAACATGCGTTGTGATCGCTAATGTCCCACCTAATTTACAGCACGGATAGAGAAGCTCATGTTACAGCTTTAGCGACCCCCCCCCCTTTATTTGCCCCGATCTGTGCTGCAGGGTGAAAATTTGTTTTCCTCCTGCAGAGCCCCTGCGCCGGGCCCCTCTGCAGCGTCGCATTTATGTAAACTCCAGAATGGCCATAAAGCCGAGCGGTTGGCATAGATCTGAAAAATGTGTTTTGAAATTGTTTTAAATTAAAGCTGCGTTCTGTAACTTTTATTGGTTAGAAATAAACAACTGAATTATTCACATTATTCACTGAATCACAACGCTAAACTTATAATTTGATCTATCGGGTAAAACCTGCAGTTTTATGTTTCAAACACAGATGGCGATATAGAGCCAAATGTTACGTATTGCAGCTTCAAGGACGGCGTAAATAGCTAAAATAAACTCGTTACAAAATAATCAATATTCTATATTATTTGTATTATAACGTCTACAAAAGCAAATTAAATATTTGTCCACTTATTTTTATACAACAAGTCGATCGTTGTTTGTTTTCTCAGAAATGAAAGCCGCCCTCCATAGCTGCAGCCAGGTGACTCTTGGATGCCGCACGTCTCTGCAACCGTTCGCTCGCAAATCTGTTACTTTCACACTCGATGGGTTTAAGTGATAAGCATCACCGATGCGACATGTCGGTTCAGAGTCTCGAACACTTCCATTCTCAGGCTCGTCTTTATCTTTACATCTTTCTAGATCTCTCCGTGCACTACTTGTTGCTTGCTTGTACCACTTTACAGTTGCTTTCAAAGCGTTGTTTGTGGTGCTGCCAACCCCCCCCCTAATATTAATATTAATATTAATATTAAAGCTAACCTTGTTGAGTCAGTACAGTACAAGATAAGCGATCCTGAATCTCATTATCGTGTTTTGTCATGTTCAACCAACTAGCAAACCTGCAATGTTTAGCTGGCGTTTCTATGACTTTTGTGTTGCACTTTCAGCGGCGGCATCAAAACCCTCCGTTCATTCCCGAAGCGTGGCGTAAACAGGCAGCAACTTAAAACCTGACGTCACCCCAGTGACACCCGTTAATCACCCGTAAAGCAGCCCGGTGTCGACTTTCCTCGCCGCCCCCCTCCCACATGGACGCCGAGCAGTTTTTGTAATTTAGCGGATGGCAAGAGAGGAAGTTTATCAAGTGTGAGAACAGACGAGTGTTCAAGGTCTCATGAGATGACAGAAACAGGTTGTGTATCTGTTTGCACCTGACCTTGGATGTGTTGACGGAAATAATAAAACACAAATGTGTCCTGATTTCACATCGTGGCGTTTCGGAGCAAAGGTGGTTGAAGTATTGAGAAGCTTGTGGTTGAGTTTTTGTAATGTAAATTTCAGCGGTGAGACCATAGTAAATGTGTGGTTTCACGACTAATAAAACCAAAATCTATGGTTGCTATAGCTAAACCGTGGTTGATTTTCATAAGGGTTGTCAAAACTGTGAAGGAGTTTACATGGTCAGTGTCACAAATTTGCTTACATTTGATTAGTGTCCTAGAAATAAGGCAGCGCTTTAAATATTTTCTTAAAGTGCTAAGTCACCCAAAAATATTTTTTTGTCATTGTTTATTCACCCTTGTGTGGTTCAAAACCTGAACAAAAACAAAAGAAGATACTTTAAGAAATGTCTACGGGATTCCGTGTTGTTTGGTTACCGACATTCTTCCAAATATCTTCTTTTGTGTTTGCAGAAGAAAGAAATCAGATTTGGAATAACCATCATTTTTTCTCTCCATTTGAGTAGCTTCCAAAGCTGACATGGCATTAAAAACAAACAAAACAAGAAATATATAAATCTTATATCTTCACAATTTTGGGGTTTAATTTACGAGGTAAAGCTGTGAGACTTTCACACCTGCTCGTACCACACATCACACGCTCCATTTGTCTCCATGAGAACTACGTCGGGCTTTGTTTTCAACGCGTGTCTTTTCAATAGAGATTTGGCTTAGAATAGGTGGCAATCGCTAAATTGCATGATTTACACTTCTAATGTCATGAAATGGGTTTTTGTAGTACTCTTCAGTATAAAATAGGCAGCTGTGAATATTTTTGTAATGATTTTCACAGTGAAAAAGGAGGGAACCCTTCTCCCACCCCTTAAGAATACCCTGCGTTCTTTTGAATTTGAATCAATGGAGCGCTTCTGAATGGAGATGTGCGTGGTGTTATCTATTAGCATCTGCTGTCTTGTCGCTCGGCTAATGAATTCTCTGCGCGCGGCCTCAGCGTGCGCGCCGTCGGATTTTGAACGAAGTGAGAGAAACTGGCGGGCAGACACACTTTGAGCATCGCCCGGGCGCTGATAATTTGAGCATCTGTTTGGGTGCCGTTTATATGCAAATTATTGTTTAGTGTTTTTTTTTTAGATAAAACATACTGTCCTAAGTGTGTTATTTAAGTTTGTGATGCATACATTTTTTCTTAATTAAGTTGTAATATTTGTATATTTAGAGATTTACAAATCTTTACTGTATTTGCAATTTTTGTATTAAGTCTTAACTTTTTTTTTGTGGAACACAATCTGCGTATTATGACAATGATTGCACGGTATTATAAATAGTAACATTTGGTGTGCATCATTTTTCATAATAATAATAATAACATACTAGCATAATATATAAACAATAAACTTATAACAATATTATATAAATAATATGCTATTTATTATAAATAAATTGCATATGTAATATAAATAATTTATTATTTGTTTTATATTTAATTATTAATCGAATATTATATTAAAATATATTAGAATTTAAATACTTAATTGTAAATATTCAAATAAATATAATAACTTAAATGTTGTAACTAAGTAATAGATGCATATAAATATATATTAGAATAGCCGGCATGAAATTTGTTTGGGCTGTCAAGTGATTAAAAAAGTTCTGCTCGGTAAACACCAGTAGATACTGATCGCTATCCCTCTCTCGTTGCAGTTTGCCCCAGCACGGACATCCGCAACAGCGCGAGCAACCTGCGCGTCCTCGAGAACTGCACTGTGATCGAGGGCCACCTGAAAATCCTGCTGATGTTTAAGACCAGAATGGAGGACTTCCATGGCCTGAGCTTCCCCAAGCTGGTCATGATCACGGACTACCTGCTCCTCTTCCGCATCTACGGCCTGGAGACCCTCTCTGACCTCTTCCCCAACCTCACCGTCATCCGCGGCAACAACCTCTTCTTCAACTACGCCCTCGTCATGTTCGAAATGCTCCAGCTGAAGGAGATCGGCCTCCACAGCCTGACCAACATCACGCGGGGAGCAGTGCGCATCGAGAAGAACCCCGACCTCTGTTACCTGTCCACCCTCGACTGGTCCAAAATATTGGACTCGGTGGAGGACAACTACATAGTGGCTAATAAAGACGATCGCGAGTGCGGAGACGTTTGCCCGGGTACGGTTGCCGGCATGATCACTTGCGTGCAGACCACCATCAACGGGAATTTTGGCGATCGTTGTTGGAACCAGGATCATTGCCAGAAAAGTGAGTCGTTTTATTTATTTATTGACATTTATTGTACTGCATTTTTTTGTGTGTTTGTTGTATCTAACGTGTGTTTTAGTAAAAACCCGGATCATTTTTTTCCTATAGCATATTTATAGTGAAACAATTAGAGTTTCGCTTATGTTTTTTGTTTTTCTATTGTTTGTTTTTCCAACGATTCTCTGTTAAAACATCGTAGGCGCTACGCTAGGAAACTTGGAAATTTGGTTGCTTGGATGGATGTTGTCGTAATTTGCCCTCAAATCGTTCGTATATGGTGTTTCTCTCTTTCATTCTCGTTCCCCCCACAGTACCCATAGCAATTACTTTTTTATTAAAAAAGGAATAAACATCGTAATTATTGCAATGTATTAAATGCAAATTTTGGCTAAGAATTGTAAAGCAATTCGTAAACAAAATAATGCAAATCCATGCTCTAAATTGTAAAGATATACGTTTCTGAGCCCTTATTGCAACCCGACCTCCTTTCAAGCCAATTAATCTGCTGCTTGTAGTAAACAAAGGATTTGGGTTGACGGCTTAACCGATTTGCAAGTCAAAGCTTCTTTTAATAACAAAGAGGCACGATGCGTGCATATGAGAGCGGGCTTGTGCTTGGCCGGAGGAAGCTGCTTTGATACAGCAGCCAATACTAATCTCACACCAGAGAGCATCCCCACCCTCTCGTGTCGCCTCGGCGTACGACGGTTCACCGTGTTCCTCGCCTGTTTTCTATTCACCTCACTCCTGAACCTGAATCTGCTCAATCAACTTGTTTGAAATGGAGGGGATCGAAATGTCTGCTCGGCCTCAAACGCTATCGGTAATCGATGATCGATTAAGAGTAGAGTTAACGTATATAGGAAGATCTAGAATTTTACGCTGTGGTGAAAAAAATGCGCTAAGACTTCTGCGGAAGTTCATTAGCAATTAGCGAAAAATTTCGCTCTGCAAAAAGTGACATATCAAATGATCGCTAATGCTTTCAACAAACGCAAACGTTTTTGGGTTGTTTTTTTCTCTTTCCTCGGTTTAAATTGTACGATTTTTCTACATATTATTGTGCTTGTTTTTTTATGATGCATCCATCTGAATATGTCGATTTTTTTTATTGAAATAGTATAGCATTTGTGTTCTGTGCATTCCCAAGTGGTGTAGCTAAACGTGTTTGTTTAGTGATGTAAGCTGCGATGAATCCGTGCTGATGAGGTCAGGTTCTTCAGTTAGACCATCGTCGTTCCGACAATTTCGCATCGTCCCAAATAAAGGTCTAAGTTGGCTATCGGGAGGTGTCCCCTGATCTTCAAAGGGCAGCGGGCATGCTTGCCTCAAGTCACTTTTAGTCATGTGGTAGGTGAAAGTTTAGTCGGGCATAATGTCAAAGCAGACCCCGTTCTTGGGCCATGATGCAATGCTGCTTTATATGGGCAGGCTCTGGGGTAAGAGAGTGCGTAATGCTGCATCCACTCTCCATGTCCCGAAAGAAACGCAGGTTCTCATGCCAGATGACCACAACCTTCTGGTGTTTGCTTGTTTAGCCCAACCGTTGTGTTTTCTTGTTCCTGTTAGGAATTCTGTCACACCGCAGATGAAAACGGGGAGAAAGAGCTACCGTATAAGTGGGAGCGCTTTTTTACCGGTTTCTTCTGGTGTGTGGTTTTGTTCAGCACTTATTTCCGCAAGTCTCTTTTTTGCTAATGTTTTGACATGTTTGACAAGTTTTTTTCTTGGTGTCTCAGCTAAATACGCCGAATTTAATGGTGTCAACACAGTAACTGTTTCAAGTTTAGATGGTGAAACGCAGACGTGGGAAGATAAAATCTGCAGGTGCTTTTGAGCGAGTCGTTTTCCATTCTTAGCTAAACAAAAAAACATTGCCCGCTCGAAGCAGAGCTGCAGGTGTTCGCATGAATTGGTGTGCTATGTGTCGACTGTTATTTCTAGAGTAAAGTTGATAAAACGATAAATGTATACACAGAGTCTCTCCTCTACCAACTTCCTGGTAATAGTATTTATGGATGTTTTTTACTAAGGAGAGCATTTCTGTAGGTCAAGGATGATTTAAAAAAAAGTTTTTCAGTTTGTAAACTGGGACTTTTAATGTACTTTTTCCCATTTTTTTTCTCTTTCTCCAATTGTTAAAGGGTTCATTTGCAATACTTTATAATAAATAAATGAACAAACAGTGCTTACCCTTCCATGCACAAATTTATGACATAAATCAGGTTTTCTGTGTTTGTGTTTTTCTGGGCTATAGCCCAGAGTTCGAATTGAGGGGGGGGCGGTCCCGGACCCCTCATTAGCCTTTTCCATCGCATGGTACCGTCAGGTTTAGTACGACTCGGCTCGGTACAGCTCATTTCACTTCGGCTCAGTTTGCTTTTCCACAGCAGTTTAGTAGCGCTTCAAAGTGGGTGGGGATTATAAACTTATCGTCATGGTAGCTCCGCCTCTACTGCCGTAGCATCATTGTGAATGCGACAAACACACGCACAACACAGGAGTAGTTGAGCATATCGATGGCGGATGGCATCAAAACAAAATACTGCTAAAATACCAGAGCGTTTATCTTAAAACTCAACAGTTACGATAATTTTGATATACAATTCTTTCTTTATGTAGGGATTTATCGTTTATATCGCGGGAAGACGCGAATTTCTACATCAAACCTAGGCAAAATCGAAAGAAATTTTTTTTACTATGCAAAATAAAAAAATCAACAACAAAATTGAAAGCATGATCACTACAAAAAAGTAAAGAAATATAAGCTATCTTTCAATCTCTCCCTCATGTGGAACTCTATTAATACATTACGAACATTTTAAGGACATTTTATGAATGTAATGTGGTCAAATTACTGTGATCCAAACTATCATGTGATTGATACTTATACTGAAGCTCCGTCTATTTTTTTTATTTTTTTTGAGGGAAGGTTAGGGGACCACCCAAAGAGCTTTGACACAATTCGAACACTGGCTATAGCTACCCTTTTCTTCTATAAACCTGTGTTTAAACAAAGAGAGACGGCAAGGCGGCGAGTAACAGCAGCTCTGCTCTTTAGATAAGTGATGTCTCTTCCTTTGGCACACTGTGTTCTGTTATTGTAAGTGTTGATCCGTTTCATCGACAGCGCCACTTGCGCAACCTAGAGTTTTTTGGGTCAAGGTTCAGCAGCGGCGCGTCTGCGGTTTTGGTTGTTGTAGCATTTTTTTCCTCCTGTGATGATGTCATTGCACGTCGTGGACTTCATGTTGGCTCTTCTCCCGATCAATCGCTGCGATTTAACCTCACTTAACTTTAACCCGATTAGCTGAAAGCAAGATAAATGTTTGTTTGGTTTGGTAGCATAAGATCCATTTTGTTTTTGGCCACAGGAACTCAATTGAGCTGTTTTAAGTGTTGCGCTGCAAACTGCGCTGTTGAGAAACAAGCCGTTTTTGTTTGGTCGTAGTGGAAATTGCTTTGCCGGTATGATAATGGGATTTATTAAACATTTCCTTTTCGTGTTTGGCACACGTTTGGACAATTGTTCGTTTTCTCGTAGGTGTTTTTATGTGAACATTTCATATGTGATACAATGTGACATTGACTTATTAAATCTAATGTAAACCTGCAAATTAACAAAGAAATCTGATGACGTGAAATGAAGAACTAGTATTAAACATTTTAATGTTAGAAAATTCAGGGTCCCAAAGGAAATCATAAGCAAATTTGGCCGTGTGGATTTTGTACCAAAGGTCAGATTTTGTATTGCTTGCCTTAAAGAACACAAGATGCACTTTGGGAAAAAAATATACTTTTTTCTATGGATCTCACGACATGTTGCCACTGTATGAAATCAGGTTTGATGTATATAAATGAAATTGTTTACAATTTGTAGTAAATAAAAAATGTAATACGTTTTCTATAGTAATGAGCTAAAAAATCAACTTGGGACTGTTTGCTCTAGCAGGAGAAATGCGTGAAATTATACTTTGCAAGGCCTGACGTGCAGTAATAAATCCCCAGTCCGCTCGCTCTGCATAGATGACACGGGTTCAGTGAGTTTACGGAAGCTGATTGTCCTGTTGTCATGGTTCAGCTGAAAGTCTCTGGAAAGCGTCTGATGTTTCCCGGATCTTCACGCTGGCCTTCACTGACAAATAAACCTTTGCCAAAGCCAATGTAGCCGTAGAAATCTAACCTTTTTGGAAGGACGATGGACGGTTTGTTTACTTGTTTGTTTTGTCTCATGCATCACATTTAGCGTCTGTCATACGTGGAGACCGAATCAAAACCGCATATCTGAAGGACATCTCTTCATATCTGATTGGCCTAAATCTAAACTGCTTTGCCTTTTGTAAGGGTCAGATTCTTGTTAAAATAATCACAGAGACAGACTATTTGATGGATTTTACTGTATGTTTTGCCTTCAAAATCTATCCGTAGGTTTGCAGGAAACCTCTAATTAATAAAGGCTTGACAGTGTAAGCAAAAACGTAATGATTGTGTCATTGTGTTGTTATGTACGGTGCGAGGATTAGTGTCTAGGTTGCACCCATCCATATGCAGGGTGCACAAAGCAGTGTATAGGGTGTTTGATTAGTATGTAGAATGCACAGATCATTATGTAGCATGTATGATTATTGTATAAAGTGCACGGATTAGTGTGTAGTGTCCACTAATTAATGTGTAGGGTGCATGGATCAGTGTGTAGGAAGTTAGATTAGTTTGTAGAATGCACAGAATGAGTATGCACGGTGCGTGAATAAGTGTGTAGGGTGCATGTATTAGTATGCAGGGTATATAATTACTATGTGGAATGCAAGGATCAGTATGCAGGGTGTATGATTATTGTGTAGGGTGCACAGCGTATGCAAGGTGCACAAATCGGTGTATAGGGTGTTCGATTAGTATGTAGAATGCACAGGTTAGTGTGTAGGGGGCATGGATCATTGTGTAGGGAGTTTGATGTAGTAGTATGCACATTGTGTAAAAAAGTTTGTAGGGTGCACGCATCGGTGTGAAGTTTGCATTGTTTGTATGCAGTTTAATTAGTATGCAGAATGCATGGATCAGTATGCAGCGTGTTTGATTATTGTGTTAGGTAAATATAACAGTATGTAGGGTGTAAATTCAATTTGGCAACATACTTTTTCATGGATTTTTAGGGTAAACTCTCTGTGTCAACTGCGTTGACAGAATGAAAAAAAAGTGTGTAGCGCAGGTTACAGTGTTGTGCGATCTGTGCGGGCAGGTGGAGACCTCCGCTGCCGTATGCTATTAAGGGAAATGACTCTCCGAGTATCAGCACATCGGAAGCACGCTAGGGTAAGTGTGCTTTTCCAAACCCATCTCAGAGCAGGTCGTTCATTTCCCACCCTCAGAGTAAAGAGACCCTCAGCGGGACAGATAAGGAGCCCATGAGTGTTCTTTCTTCACCACTTCACTGCTCTTTTGCCCGGCCGCACTCTTTCACAGCAAAACAGCTGGAGGTTCGTCTGCACAGCTTGAGCAAGAAACTGCTTTTTCTTTGGCGTTTCTGCGAATTTTGGAAAAAAGAGTAACACGGGGATTCCTTTTGTATAATTACACTTCAGTTTTTAGATGAGTTTTCTCAAGTTTCCTTAACCAATTGCCATTGAAATGAACACTTACTTAAAGCAACTGTTGAAAGAAAACACATTTGTTTCCTGTTTTTAACTCGCAATCCACGTTTTTCGCCTTTATTGCCATCTTTGTTTGTAACAGTATTGCAGCTTTATGTGGGTTGAAGTCAAACCAAGGTTATTTTAGTTTGCTAAAATTAAAACTCTGAAAACGTTCCTGTTCATTGAAATCAAATCAAATATTGAAGAAAACATTTTTGGAAAAACTTAACTCAAGGAAAATTGAAATGTTGCCTCAAAAATAAACTGAAGTAAGTTCAAAACAGTAAAATTATAATAATAAACAAAACTAAAATAAACATTTATTATTATTATATAGCAACATTAAAAATAAGCCAATAAATTATGAAATGACAAAAGCCTATACCAAAATTGCTCAAACTTGAACAAAAATTAACACAAAAACAAAAAATATAAAAATAAAAGCTAATTTAATATATTAATAAACCTAAAATCAAAACTATAAAAACTCTGCATCAAACCGACGTTTCGCAAAAATCGTACCCAAGAGCTCAACTTCTAAATCATTATTATTTATACAGAAAAACTTATGAAATAACTTATTAGAAATTACCTATTTATTGCAATTACTTTTTTAGTATTTTTTGCTTTCAATAAATTAATACAATTACTTATGTTAAAATCATTATCATTTATATATATCCAATGTACAGTATATGTTAGTGTTTTACTATATTGTTACATAATTTTTTTATTAAATACATTTTGCATTATTTCGTTACATTTTTATATATCAGCCATTGGATTTTTCATTTAAATATGTTGTAAATATTTATTTTCTTAGCCCTCCATCTTATGAAACCCCTGTAGGAAAAGTCTATGATTCTCGCACAAAGCGTCTTTGATGGAGGATCAGAGGAGGCGTTTCATGAGTCGTCCCGTCAAAGATGGCTGCGCACGTGAGCGAGAGGGTTTCAGATACCCCACTGCTTGAACTCTGACACAGATACTGTATATATACTCCGTGCCTCTGTACCAACGAAGCACGGACACCACCGTTTGCACAGAAGTCAATGTGTCGACTTGTGTGTTTGGCAATGTAAGCGTGTACGTGACGTGCGTATGACGGTTAGGATGTGTGTCCGCAAAGGAAGTGTGAGGCCCTCTGGTAGCTGCCCGCAATTGATTCTTAGATAGAAAAGCGGTGCGTTGTGCTGCATGTGACAGAAATGTAAAAAAAGACTTTCTGCATTGGTACATCCCCTTGAAATGATCGAATCGGGGGGAGTCGTGTTGGTTGACTGGTCATTTGATAACCGACTAGTTTATTGTGAGTTTTATGGTCCAGTCGTGTGCGATCTGTTGTATGCATTTTATTTTGTAACCATTTTTTAAGAAATCTATTCCATTCGGATTAAATAAACCAGCCAAATTATTCATTAGTCAGGTTTTCTTTATCCACCAGTAATTGGTTGCAAGATAGCAAGCCAGAGATATGCATTTGATATGTTTAATTAGATTTATAAATGCATTTGATATGTTTAATTAGATTTATAAATGCATTTGATATGTTTAATTAGATTTATAAATGCATTTAATATGTTTAATTAGATTTGTAAATGCATTTGATATATTTTTTAAATATAATGTAAAATAGGTTGTCTGAATTAGTAACTTTGGTCAATTTTTGAATTTTAGGTCACAATTTGCTGATAGGAAAATGTATCTGTTAAATAGTAATTTAATTGATAAATTAATAAAAAGTGTTTACATTTTGACTGTAAAATACATTGTTTTAACTTTTTGACATAACTGAATATCAGCATTTATTCATAGATGACATTTTTTCTATGTTATGATATTAAAATATACCTGTGGGTTTTTGTGTAATTTTGTGAATAACTGTCGCAAAACAACGTCTGGGGTGAGATGATATTCTCCATGTGCTGTTTTTGTGAATGACTGTCTCATGTTTTGATCAAAGCCGAGTGAGTTTCGAAAACATTCATTTGACGTTCAGTTTTCCGGTGGCTTCTGTTTGGTTTAGGAAGCGCATGTTGTATTGGATTAGATGTTTTGGGAGAATAGCTTTAACAGCTGTACTTCCTTCTTGACACCGTGTGTGTGTGTGTGTGTTTGGCTTCAGTCTACTACGCCAACCTCCATTCATTAGCTAAACAGGAAGCCCTGAGGGAGATAAAGCTCGCTCTCTCTTCCACCTTATCAATGGCAGTGTTTTTACACCCTGCATTTGCATCGCATTACTGACACGCCGCGCCGACAAACCTGGCTCTCGTCCATACCTTCAGCTGTTCTTTGCCCTTGGACGGGGAAAAGGAGACGTTTGCAAATTTGTAATGCATGTAAACATGGGACGTAAACAGAGGACAGTATTTGCATGCGGCCATTGACCGTTAAATGTGAACAAATGTATAGTCACTTAGGTGAAATGCGTTTCTGGAGACTTTGTCGTTGCTTTGTTTTTGACTCAGATTGGTAAAATTAGATGGGATTAGATTAATTTTTTTGGTCTCGGGTGTCACTTGTTGGTTTGTTTTTGTCCGAGTGGCTGGAGTATATAAACGTAAATGTTAACAATTTAATTGCTATGTAGTTTAATTAGTACTAGTTTTGTTTAAAAATTGTAAACTTAAATCTCGAGAAAATAGAAGGGTTTTGTGTTTTGAAAAGACGTTATCAGGGGAAAATAAATGAGAAATGTTTCCGTGTTGTTTGTAGGTCATTAGTTAAATGCAAGCAAATTTGTGACATTGACTTTTGTACACAAGGTCACAAGAAACAGAAGCAACACTAGCACAATTTTCATTTTATTTGCAGACTTTTTTCATTATTGTGCCGATAAGAACATCTGTAATGAAAGAAAAATTGTAAAATAATGCAAATTAGAGCATTTTCGATTGTTGTCTTTTTTGGAAACCACCTAATATCAGCATGTTGTTTCAAAAATGCAAATTAACCATCAGTTTCTCACAACTATTTCTTCTGCTCCCAAACATGGGTTGTATTAATAAGTGAGGAGGGGTCGTCGACATGTGTTTTCAGGGTTGCTAGGCAACAGTGAAGCAGCTGTGATGAGGAGCAAGTGCGTGTGATGGGTTGTGTGTGTTTAGACGAGTTTGCGTGAAGGGAAACCATCCAAATACACACCGACAAGATATCTGGCACCTTCTTAAGTTCACAGAAAATACTTGAGGTATTTTCTGCTTTTGTGAGAACCTTCCCGTCCTTAGATATCAGATGTGTCAAGGGAGCCGTGTGAAGTTCTGAAACAAGATGTATTGATCTATTACTTTTTGTTACTTGCAGAACTGCAAATGTTGGTAGTGTTTGCAAAGTTCTCCGCGTGCCCTATCCATTTAAGTTTATTTATTTTGGAACATTTCAGCTAATTTGATTAGCAATTAATAAAAAGTGTCACGTTATTACGTCATTTTTGATCATTTTACGTGACACATTTGTGGATGTAGATTTGGTGCTTGTAATTAGTAATATTATTAAATAAATTATGAGTGCGTTTATTATATACGACACTCTCAGAAAATATGCTAACAACAGTTTTTAAAAAGAATAGATATAATTGGTTTAAATTGTAATATATATATTAAAAAGCTTTTAACAAACAACAAATTAACAATTTTGTCAAAGGATAATAATAAAAATAACGAGAATAATCATGTTTTTTTAAATAATATATTTAAATATGTATTATGTTTATTCTACTATTTTCTATATTTCTTATTTTATTAATACATTTTATTTATTTATTACGTGTAATTAGCTTTTTCATTTTTTGCAAGTTTTGTGTTAAGTGTTATATAAAATAATGGTGTGTATAAGCAATTCTCATTTGCTCTTTTAAATTTTTATAATATATATATTAGCATTATATTGGTCAATGGCAAGCCTGCTTATAGATATCGCTATCTGCTTTTTAAGAAAACGCGTCTATCAAGCACTATCCATAAAAAAGATATTTTAATAAGCGTGCCGGGGCATCGCTAAGTGCTAATGAGCAATAGTCAACATATCGGAGGCAGACGGCGCAACTCGAAGCTTCCCGAAGGGACAGCATTGCATAACTTGTTTGTGAACAACAAGCCCTCCCTCCTTGCGGGTGAGGTAGAGGATTGTTTTCAAGCCGTGAACGTGTCACATAACCGCAGTCGCCCGTCTCCTTGCTGTTTCCGTCACCTGTACCTTTTATTGCCATCCTCCTGTTTTCTCTGAAACTGTGTTGATGTTTGGACCAAAGTTTGAATGACAACCTAGTACAGAAAAGTCATGTGATCCGTCATAAATTACCTTTTGTTTGACCCTCATATATCACTTACAAGGGCGTTTTTTTATTAACCAAATCCACAGCTCCTGGGTTTTTGCCAACCGTGCCACGTAAAGGGATGTGTTTGTTCTTCACACGAGCCTCTCGGCTGTTATTTATCGCCGTCCGCTTATAATAAGGCGATATTAAATAAATGCAACATGTCACTGTCAGATATTCCCCTCCTGCTTGTTTTTCTCAGGCTGTTGTTATAGTTGCCTTCGTTTCCACTTCGTCGTACATCTGGACGCCTGGTGCCACGACTGTAAAACCCCACAGCTGGCGAGTGACGAAAGGGAGGACTTCTCGTCCGTTCGTACTTCGCATTGTCTCTGATGAAATGTTGGGGCACGGACGATGGGCCGTTTTTGATTACGGGCTTTGATCAAAGCGTGAGGTTTCCCTCGGAGCAGGAACCAGCTGTGGGTTCCCCCACACAGAGCCCTCACAGAGTCGCCCGACATGTCCCCCCACGAGCTGTGAAAATTTTGTTTGCGGTGGGCCAGACCCAAACACCTAGTCCGTACGCCGAGCTTAAACTTGGCCCGTCGTGTCGTACAGCTGCGAGTTACCTCGCAGTTAGTCTGGGGGAATTCCCTCCTAAATCAGCCAAGTTTGGAAAAACAAAGCTGGATTCTGTCACCGCGCCATACTCCGCACTGAACCGTGAGTCAGGCCCAAAAAAACACGCTCTTCTGATCCAATTTAAGCCTCCAGAACCCTGCCAGTTCACGGTCCTTCCAAGAAAAGATGTAAACAAGCCGGTCGTTCGCACTTTAGGGGGAGCAGCACAGAAACGCTTGTCAAGGCTTGTAAGGGACATATTTTTAGCTCGCTTTAAATGGGGGCCAAGCAGTTCACAGCGGAGTATTTTTGGGTTATCATATCTCATTAAAAACATTAACACTCCGGCTATGATAAGCGATGCCGTGTGTGTAGCATAGGATTCCCGTAACGTGCTGTTAATGAAGTTTTTGTAAATGAAGCTTTTGAGCATCATGTGACATCAGCTTTTGTGCTAAACAGCTTGTCAGATTGAACTTGTAGTTCTAGGTTTAATTTGTCTTTGTTTAGTGATGCACTTAATGAATGTGCCTAATTCGTGCATGCTTTAATCTTTCTATTTAAATCTCTTTTTTGGAGCATTTGCTAATTTTTGACACTAGACGTACGATTTATAGTTGCCGTTTATAGTAGGAACCCAAATTTTAACATTCATTCATTCAAGTGTTTTTATTTAATAAAAATAATGACAAATAATGATAATAATAACAATGTTTGTAAATGTTATTTAAAAATATATCTAAACAAATAAAATGTATTGTATATATAATAATAATAATAGTAATACTAATGAAGCCTATGACAAATAATGATAATAATTAGGGCTGTCACGATTATGAAATTTGACTGACGATTAATTGTCTGAGAAATCATTGCGATTATGACGATTAATTGTCTGTTTTATGGCTTTCACGATTATGACGATTAATTGTCTGATTTTGAGCTTTGACATTTAATTCTCATACATTTTTGATTCAGCGATTGAAACCACCATATTGTTCTGAATATAAAGACTATGTTCTTTTTCTTGGAAATACATCGGAAAAAATTGTGTCGTCATATATTTAAGGTTTAGGCTTTTACATGTCAATAATACAACTGCCAAATACTTGTAAATGAAGTAAATTGATCAGGTGTGAATTGAAGCCACCATTAAAATACTATCAGTCATAGAAAAGCTTCTAGTCTGTTTTTTTCTAACTTGCAAGACTACAATAAAATTTTACTTCTATGTTATTGAAATTTTGGTAGACTGGTTTTCACACTGAGATTTGCTTAAATAATATTAAATTGTACTGCAGGTAATTTGTATGGTATATGCTTTAGTTTTTTTTAAGTGATTGTGTTGTGGTGGTACATTTTACAAGTATTACCATGCTTTAGTTACAATATATACACTAAAATATGCAATATGCAGATGCACTACAGCTCCCCCTAGTGTCTTCTATAGAGACGTGCGATAATTGCGATGATCTGAAACCATCGCGATGAGGTCAAACAATCGCGATGAGACGATTATTTAATAATCGTGACAGCCCTAATAATAATAACAATGTTTGTAAATGTTGTATAAAAATATATATAAACAAATAAAATGTATTGTATTAATAATAATACTAATGAAGCCTATGACAAATAATGATAATAATAACAATGTTTGTAAATGTTGTATAAAATATATATAAACAAATAAAATGTATTGTCTTATGTAAATGTTGTATAAAATGTATATAAACAAATAAAATGTATTGTATTAATAATAATAATAATAGTAATACTAATGAAGCCTATGACAAATAATGTTAATAATAACAATGTTTGTAAATGTTGTATAAAAAATATATAAACAAATAAAATGTATTGTATTAATAATAGTAATACTAATGAAGCCTATGACAAATAATGATAATAATAACAATGTTTGTAAATGTTGTTTAAAATATATATAAACAAATAAAATGTATTGTATCAATAATAATAATAATAATGTGTATACATGTTATTATACTAAACTTATTTTTAAAAAAATATTATTGTTATTAATAAATGATAAAAATAATAGTTTGTTCAACTGACTGTTAGCAATCAGCAAGCACCCTACTTAAGTGTTAACTCATTAGTATTTAAAAATATAAAGTTTATAACATATGAACCTTTTAAATTTCAAATAAAAAAAATACTTTACATTTTATTGGAATTTCCTAATGTTATGATTTGTAGTTATATTTTGAATTAAAAATGTTACAGTAGGGATGGTGTTCTGGTTCCTATGTACTGAACAATATAGAAAATTGTTTTTTGTTGGCTCAAAGCTTTTTGCCAAAGGATTTATTTTTTATTGTCATGAAAAAACACTCTGTATTTAAACTGATGTAAGTAAACCGTATCAGTTTGTTTTGAATCGTACAATGAAATAATAATTTGCATGTTTGTTGAGTAAGTGAAGAAGCGCTATGATTCAGTAAGCGAGTCGCTCACCGGACGTTCCCCAGACTTCAACTGCGACCGGTTTTTAATGTCCTTTTTTATGGCATTCTTGTGTGTAAATTGTTTTGAAGCTCAGCAGTATCAATGGTGATGTATGATAACGTTATATTTGACTAATATAACCATTTCTTGCAAAGGAATATCCGCAGTGCGGTGGGTCTGACGGCAACGTCTGGAATCTGGAACAAATCTGGCAGGAGAAAAATAATCAATAAGTTTTAGACCTGCATTCGTTTTCAATGGGTTCGTCCTTGCCGACGGCCACAGTAGAGGCTTTGCCAATGGAGTTTAGTCCTGTGTTTAGACTTACTGCTGTAATTGTAAACCGAAGAGGTATTTGGTGTGGCGTACGTTACATTCCCTTAGCCTCCGTTCTAATCTTTTATGAATAAAGCAGATATCACACATGGAAGCAAATATATTAAAGCTGCAATCCTTAACTTGTTCGGTTTAAAAAAACATGCAAACTGTCTCCTTATTTAACCCCAATTTACAACAGTTAGCTTATAATAATGACAAATAAAAGAATCTACCTGACGTGTTTGGACCGTCCCAGAGTATCATTATCGAGAAAACCTCTCAATCTGTCAATCTGTGATGTTTTCTTTTTTGCAGGCGTTTGAGGAAGATGCCCGTGTGCATTCTTTAATTGGGAATGAGCAGGGTTTCATTAACGCCCTGCCAGTGTGACACCCTGAGCTGTCCTGCCAGTCGCCTAATTGGTCAAGTGATGCCAAGTGTGGAAGGCGCAAAATTGAGCAAAATGATTTTAATTCAAATTTGTTGGTTTTTTTCTATTGGAGGAAATCGTTGTTGAGATTATGTATTCGCTTTAATATCGTGGCGGATGATATTATCACAATATTGTTTGCATCTTTAGTGTTGTTCTTAATGTTTTGGTTACTTTTTAGACACTTTAGAATTTAAAAAATTAAAAGACAAATCAAATCTAGTAAAACTGTAACAAGATAACCGCAATAATCATATTGAATACCGACTGAAGTTTAGTTGAGATGGGTGTAAGAGTTGTTGTAGCGGTGCGCCGTTGGGAGTTCTTTAACTAATCTCTCGGTCACATGGTTGACGAAACGTTTATGTTGTGTAATCGTTTGCGTCCGAGACAACATGCTCGTAACTTTCTCGCTCTGATCTCGCCTCTTTCTCCTCCCTAACGGTATGGCTGTTTATAGCTTTATCACGCCTACCATGCTGTATCCTTCTGCGTGCAACCACCCCCTACCCCCGGCCTCTTTTGAGCTTGCATTGTGTCGCAACCCCACACCCACACTCGCCCTGTTTCTAAGGAAGGGCAGGGCTGGGGCAAGTCAGCTGACCGAGCGGAGCACTTGTTTATCACTGTGCTGTAGGTCGCCAGGGTGGCTGTTAATCTTTAACATTTAGTGCCCTTACTGCCCTCTGTCTACACGTTGATGACCACTGGGTAGCCCGCGGCCCCGGACCGAGTTTAAGTTTTGTTCTCTTATGAGCCAGATTATGGATTCGCTTTGCTTCGCTGCTTTAGATGACCGTTATATCACTGACATGTCTGAAAAGAGCGCAGTCAGACAGCGATGTTTGTTTATTCTCATCCTTTTACCCATCTGTGGCTCTTGTTGTGCAATACAAAATGTGACGGTATTGTAAGAGTCTGCGTCTGCCAGGCTAATGGCCCATACAGGCGGCGCTCTAATGTATGGATGTTGTTTTTCTTATGATGGAATAATTTTGCTGGGACACAGGCCGCAAATGATGTAATTTTTTTGTGGGCTGCGTCAAATTGACGCCAATGCTGTCCGTGTGCTTTTTCATATGTTGCACGGTATAGATTTCTGTTATGGACTTGACCATTTCCTCCTTTGAAGAAGCGTTTCATTTCCCAGAATTTGATCTGTTTGAGAATGCACGTTGCTTATGTGGACCCTACAGAACATAGGCCTACATATCACAATATATAACATTTTAATTTGGCCCAAAATAAAAATTCTCTCATTTTACCTCGTGCCATCCCTTCTTCCTCAGAACAATGAAAAAAATACAAATTTCTAAAACTATATACTTTTATTTTTTTACAAACACATCCAAGTGCTAAATTCAGATATGGCGAAAACTTTAAATCTCATCGGTGTATGCGTGTCTTGTAACAACATATATGACAACTGGTAACAAGACAAAATATGCTCAAAATAATAAACATTTTCTCATGGGAGGAAGTATACTGAGGGAGTTTATTTTGGGGGGGGTAAAGTATACCCATGTGCATTATATTTGAGCTTTGCCGCAGAATATACGGCGTTGTTTGTTTTCCACTTTTCCTCCTTGAACTAGCAATATGAGTGTTTTTGTGTCTTTGGGTTTGCTGTCCTATTGTCTAGTCAATGTGAGTCATACTTTCCTTATTTGACAATCTACGAGCAGCTCCCATCAATAAATATTGCAAGAATGGAACAGTTCCCTAAAGGATGTGGTCGTCAACGTGTAGGATGTTGTGGGAGAGGTCATTTGTGTGCTTTGCTGAATAATGACGTAGGATTTTTTTTCGGTTTGTTAAGCGCAATTTCTGGTCGTGCGTAGGACCTACGCCGTGCACCTCTCCAAAAAATGTAACTACTCGGACCGCAAACGCTGTCATTGATCTGTTTGAACCCCTCCCTCAGGTCAAAAAACTCTGCGATAGCGTCATGTTTACTCAAACGCATTTCCGATTGAAATATCTAAGTAAATTAATTGTTCTGCTGTATTAAAGATCTCAAGCTGCAACAAAAGTAAAAGTTTACTAGCCGCTATCACTGCTTATGCTTCTCAAACAAGCTGCTTCTTCTTCGGCTCTTGTCTTGGTTACACAAGCGACACGCGCATGGACACTGACGCCTAGTAGTCGTTGCCTTTCGACGCGGACAACGACGAACAAGTATAAAGGAAAATCGGCGCATTTCCTATGGCGTGGAGGCTACGGCGTAGGTCCTACGCAAGACCATAACTTGCCCTTTAGTATGTTGATTGCAAGCGATGCTTGATAACGTAAGCATTAATATCACAATATTACATTATATTATTAATATTTTAAGTTTTGATAATAAGTGTTAAAGGGATAATTCTCCCAAAATGAAAATTATTTTGCCGTTTATTCACCCTCATGTCATTCCAAACCTGTATGACTTTCTTTCATCTGCAGAACACAAAAGAAGATATTTTAAAGAACGTTGGTAACCAAACAACATTGGGCGCCCTTGACTTCCATAGTATGGACAAAATATCTTCTTTTTTCTTCCACGAAAGAAAGTCACAAGACGTATATTTCATCTCTGAAGGGAAAAGGTTAACGCTCCTTCTCTCTTCTAGTTATAGTTGCACAGCAGTCTGGAAATCATAGCGCCTGTGAAATCAAACCCGTAACTCATCCCGACTCACCCTGAGTCCTCTGATGAGAAATCCAGATTAGGAGTTATTCAGATATCGCAGTAACCCAGGAAACAATCTACCTCTCTTTAACCCCAAGTGAGACTGTGCTGCTATTACGTACCAGATACAAAACCCCATGTAATCCCAGACGAGAGCTCGACAGGCTGTGGTGTGTATATGAAGTAGTTGCGCCGCTGCAGGTTTCCAGAGCAAGGTCCGAGTCGACCCCGTCGTAATGCCGCTACTCCCCGGGGTCTCTTTACAGCACGGCCTTAAATCCAATCAGATGGAATCTCGTGCAACCTCAGGATTTATTTCAGCTCTGTTTTCCGTTCACCTTCCCAGAGGCGAAACCACTAGAGCGGGCCTGACCGAACAAAGGTTGTCCTCATTTGGCACGTCGGCTTGGAACGCGACAGTTACACCTGCCGAGAGGGCCGTCCTGAATCTTGAATCGCTAACTCGAAAAGATAATGGCTGGTTTACGACTAGTGCTTTTTTGTGATCTAGTTACGTGGATTAAGCGGATATTTTTTCCACCAAAGTTGAATCATACAGTATTGTGGTCGGTTAAGAAGCGAAGCTATTTCAAGCAGTGTATTAGTTTTCTTAACATCAAGCGCTTAAAGTTTCGACCGCGCAGTTCTTGAACCTCACAATGCAACAGTTATTGTTTCGGATTCTTGCTTTTCCATCTGTTGTAACGTTCACGTCTTCTCCGACGTGCTGTGACCCTTTCTGTGCAGGTTGAATTGTAATCATTTCCCCCCTTCCCACCTAGAAGATATTCATGGGCCGGTTCTGTCCGAGCGTCCAGACACGCTGCATGACTCATTCTGGATCTAAGGGAGAAATGGTCAATGGGTTTTGATCAGATGTGATCAGTACAGATGTACATTTAGGCTAAATCATCATTTCATCATTTACTCACTCTCATGTCATTTCACACCTGCATGACTTTCATTCTTCTGCAGAACACAAGAGAAGATATTTTGAAGAACGTTGGCAACCAAACAACATTGAACCCCTTGACTTCCATTGTGTGAACACAAAACCACTGAAACGTTTCTCAAAATATGGTCCTATACAGGTTTGGAATGACTTAACTGATGACAGAATTGTTATTTTTGGATGAACTATCCTTCTCAAGAAGGGCATGCAAAGACATAGTTTGTCATAACAGACAGATGTGCTCACCGACGAGCCATCTCAAACCAACTAGATAACAGGTGACTCACTGGTCTTTTGCAGGAAACCTCAATTGAATCATCGTCTGGGTCACGGAACGTTCTGGGCCGTCCCGATGGACTGTTTGTCCCCCTGTTATGGTCCACTAATCGAGTTTTGTCATTGACCGCTAGCTTAGAATCAAGAATAACCTTTGACAGCGTTGAGCAGGTGTCGATTTGCTGATTGCTTGTAAACAGCTTTGCCATTACGAACAAATGTCTGTGTATAGATAACCTGAAACGTCAAATTTTGTCAAGATCCAGTCTGGGTCCAACGTCCTGCATATACAATAAGGAAGTGTTTCCTTAGTCACGCAATTTGGATACGGTCAGTTAATCTGTTATTGTTCCAAACGTAGGGGGGAAACCCAATCGAAATTCCGTGAAGCAAGTTTTTCTCGCACTTCCTTGTACACCCTGACCGGGTGGTGCACATCACGGCTGTCAGATCATTTTGTTTTTTAATCCATCTTCGTTAGCACATGGGTAACAGTTTGTAACTTTTGCCTCTACATCGCCATCTCTGTTTGAAACCTAAAATTGCAGATTGTATATAACAGCTAAAATTCTAATACTTATGTTGTCAGGGTAACACAAGGAGACCGTTTTAAACAGTGATTTTTGTTTTGCGTAAATTTTTTATTTTAAACTCAAAAAGTTATGGATTTCCCATTAAAGCACGGCATTTTAACGTATATATATGACGTATATCGGTATTGCCAATAACCAAAATACTGAAATACTAAAAACTATGATTATAACATCGTGTACGTTCTACACATATCGTAAACTATGCAACACCCGTTCAAAATTTTGCCTTAACACAAAATAACCAATTATTTGTGCAATATTGTGATAATATCATAATAACAAATTCTTCTGGCGATGATAGCCGTATGGTAAAAATATGATTTCATGACAGCCCTAGTATATGTATATTGTGGTCTTAACATTTATTCTGGTCCTTAAAAGAATAGTTCACCCAAAAATGAAAATTCTGTCATCATTTACTCACCCTCAGGTTGTTCCATACCTTTATAAATGTCTTTGTTCTGCTGAACACAAAGGAAGATAATTAGAAGAATGTCAGTCACCAAACAGATCTCATCCCTCATTTACTGCCATAGTAGGGAAAATAAATACTATGGGAGTCAACGGGGGATGAGATCTGTTTGGTTACTGACATTATTCCTATTATCTTCCTTTGTGTTTAGCAGAACATTTCATTTTTGCACGAAGGGATAGTTCACCCAAAGATGTAAAATCTGTCATCATTTACTCACCCTCAGGTTATTTCAAACCTGTATAAATTTCTTTGTTCCAATGAACACAGAGAAAGATATTTGGAAGAATGTTCTGGGACATCATCCACTACCATATTAGGGAAAAAAATATTGGTTTTTTTTGTTCTGTTGAACACACATTTTGAAGAATTTAGGAAAGCAATGAATTCTCAGGCACCTTTGACTACCATTTAATTCTTCCTACTATGGTAGTCAACGATGTCCCGGAACTTGAAAATGACAAACATTCTTCCAAATATCTTTCTCTGTGTTCATTAGAACAAAGAAATGTATACAGGTTTGAAACAACCTGAGTGTGAGTAAATGATGACAGAATTTTCATTTTTGGGTTAACCATCCCTTTAAGGGTCTGGATATGGACAGCCGGAAAGCCGTTGGCTCGCAGGGCTGATACTTGGGAGAATGCAGCTCTGATAAGCATTATAAAGGGCCAGTGAAGGGGCATTAAGTCATTTGAGCTCTCGCTTGTGTGTGTCTTAATGTTGTTCGTGTTGTAGGACGTGTGTGTTTGATGACAGAAGCTCCCACAACTTGTCCAAGCAGGTCCATCGTTCGCTCCTGCGGCAAAGTGCGCACACACTTAAACCCCCAACACATGAAAAGAAATAGAGCTGTTGTAAAACCTACATGTGCATAAAGACGTACTAAAACGTTGATTGCATCAGAATTAATGTCAAGAGACGAGTTAGCCAATAGAAATCCTATTTATGAGAGATTTAAGAATATGTTTAATAGGCAATTTTTTGATAACCAGACTTGATATTGCAGATGCGATTCCAGAATCCGTTGCGATTCCCAACATCTTTGAACCACCGAAAACCTGTATGACTTTCTTTCTTCTGCAGAACACGGAAAAAGATATTTGAAGAACGTTGGAAGCCAAACAACAATGGCCCCCATTGACTTCCATTGTATGGACATTTCTCAAAATATCTTCCACAGATAAAAAGAGTCATAAACAGGTTTTGAGAGACATGAGATTGAATAAATGACGATAGAATGTTTCTTTTTGTGTGAACTTGGTTAAACCCAATACTTCAAAGAAAAAGTGCATTCAAATGTGACATTCTTGATGTCGTTCGGCTTGGCTTTACATGACCATCAACCTATCACAAATATACATTTGAACGTTCACCATATCACTGCCATTAAAAAGCAGAAATAGGACGTAAAAAACAAAACAATGCTTATGAATGAAAACAGAAGGGAGCGCATGATCCGCAGAGAAGATGTGTGTGTTTGCACAGGGCTCATCCTTGTGGAGACGACGCAGAGACTGCCGTGGGGACGGGGGGTGGATGTCTGCAATCGTCCGTGTATGTGTGGAATGCTGAGAGGGGAGACTGCACCCGTCTGCCTGCATGCTCACTCCTGCCTGCCCTCGCGTACGTATCCAGCGTGTCGATTTTCCCGTCAGACGGAGCGTCGGGGGTTAACGCTGGGCGGGTCTTTCGCTCTGTTGGAAGAGGCCATTGAATGGCTGCCTTCCACGGACGGCAAAAACATTGGTTAAGGGTGAGGGCGGATCTGAGGCCGGAGGTAAAATCCGGACTGGATCGGGAGTCCGTTGTGGGCAGGCATTGATGTGCGAGTGTAGGGAAGGTAGTGAGAGGTTGTGCAGTTCAACAGACAGATAAAAGCTTGTTTTTTTATTCTTGTTGGTAATTCTCGTCAATAGTGTTGTTTGTTTTTTAGGCTGCTTTGACACTGCAAAGAAAACGCAGAAGTTTTGATGCAAAAAAATCCAATGTTTACATTTAGGAACATACTGGCTGTGTTTACGTTAAGATTTCAAGATGAATGATATTTATTTGTTACATATGTAGTTATATACATGTACAACCTGAAGTAAAATGTTAAACTGGTAAACTCTATAGACTGAGCAAACAAAACAACAGCGTTCAAGAAATGTACATTAAAATACAAAGAGGCAAAAATATATAATAAAAAATAAAATAAAGATTGAATGGTTTAAAAGTCATAGTTCACCCAAAAATAAATTGGTTACACATTATTATTTACGTTCAAAATCTTTCATCTGTGGAAGACAAAATAAAGATATTCTGAGAAATAGTGAAAAACAAATATATGAGAAAAATATTTTTGTTGATTTATTCTGTACCTGTTTGTATTTTAAATAGTTTTTGTAGTGCGTGTACAGTATGTAATAGTGAAAATATATTTGTTACCCTCAACTAAAAGCAATAAAAACGTTAAGTCTGTGTTACCACGTCTTATTTCT